>NW_027046344.1:0-26953 GCF_025399875.1 Dalotia coriaria | reverse complement strand
ATTTGAACGATTTCAACGATCAAAAATGTTTTAAATGATTTTAAACGCATTTTAGCTTTAATTGCTTTGAACGAAAACAGCAAACTGAAATTTTAATCGTTTTTATAAACGCCTTTGAACTTTAACTCTTTAGCTTGAAAATTATAAAATCGCATTTTATTATTCGTTTAAGCTATATAAAACGACGAAATTTTATATCATTTTTAAATGCTTATTTGAAATTCACGTTGATTAAACTGCGTTACGTTAAGCAAAAAAAACGATAGCTTTTTATTGTTCTTTTAATTAAAATGCATTAAATATTTCAATTTTTTTATTCTTTTTATAATATTGTTTATTTAAACGATTTAACATCTAAATCTTTTTTAGCAAAAACGTTTGAACTTAATTTTTTTCGCGTTAAATCAATAAAACGACGAATTTTATTATTGTTTTTATTAATATGCTCTATTTAACGATTCAAAACACAACGCTTGAAAATGTTATTTTAGCTTACAGCGTTTGAGCTTTAATTCTCGTTAACGCGTAAACAGCTTAAATAGTAATTTTTATTATTCGTTTTATTTTTAGTTGCTTAATGATCGAAAATCTTATTTTAAAATGCTTGCAAATGCTTTTTAGAAAACAGTTTAATCTGCGTTTTAACGCGTAAAACATAAAACAAATTTTTTTTATTATTCGTTTTATTAATATTGCTTCTATTTGAACGATTCAAACTAAATGTTGAAAATGCTTATTTTAGCAAAACGCACGTTTTGAGCTTTAATCGCGTTTTAACGCGTAAAACAGCATAAAACGAATTTTTTTATTTTTTTATTAATTTGCTTCTATTTAAACGATTTCAACATCTAAAATGCTTGAAAATGCTTATTTTAGCAAAACAGCACGTTTGAGCTTTAATCTACGTTTTACGCGTAAAACAACATAAAAACGACAAATTTTTATTATTCGTTTTTTATTAATATTGCGTCTATTTGAACGATTTCAACGATCGTCTTGAAAATACTTATTTTAGCAAAACAGCGTTTTGAGCTTTATTCTGCGTTTTAACACTATTAAAACAGCATAAAACGACAGAATTTTTATTATTCGTTTTTTATTAATGTGCGTCTATTTGAACGATTTCAACGATCTAAAATGCTTGAAAATGCTTATTTAGCAAAACAGCGCGTTTGAGCTTTAATCTGCGTTTAACGCGTAAAACAGCAAAATGACGAGATTTTTATTATTCGTTTTTATTAATATTGCTTCTATTTAAACGATTTCCAGCGATCTAAAATGCTTGAAATGCTTATTTTAGCAAACAGCACGTTTTGAGCTTTAATCTGCGTTTTAACGTAAAACGAAAAGCAAAATGACGAATTTTTATTATTCGTTTTTATTAATATTGCTTCTATTTAAACGATTTCAGCTTGATCTAAAATGCTTGAAAATGCTTATTTTAGCAGGCACGTTTTGAGCTTTAATCTGCGTTTTAACGCGTAAAACAGCATAAAAACGACGATTTTTTTTATTATTCGTTTTTTATTAATGTGCTTCTATTTGAACGATTTCAGCATTATAAAATGGCGAAAATGCTTATTTTAGCAAAACAGCACGTTTTGAGCTTTATTCTGCGTTTTAACACGTAAAACAGCATAAAACGACGAAATTTTTATTATTCGTTTTATTAATGTGCGTCTATTTGAACGATTTCAGCGATCTAAAATGGCAGAAATGCTTATTTTGTAAAACAGCACGTTTTGAAGATTTAATCTGCGTTTTAACGCGTAAAACAACATAAAATGACGAATTTTTATTATTCGTTTTATTAATATTGCTTCATTTAAACGACTTCAACGATCTAAATGCTTGAAATGCTTATTTTAGCAAAACAGCGCGTTTTGAGCTTTAATCTGCGTTTAACGCGTAAAACAGCATAAAAACGACAGGAATTTTATTATTCGTTTTTTATTATGTGCTTCCTATTTGAACGATTTCCAACGATCTAAAATGCTTGAAAATGCTTATTTTAGCAAAACAGCACGTTTGAGGAAAGCATTTCTGCGTTTTAACGCGTAAACAACATAAAAGCGACGAAATTTTTATTATTCGTTTTTTATTAATATTGCGTCCTGTTGAACAGTTTCAACGATCTAAAATGCTTGAAAATGCTTATTTTAGCAAAACAGCACGTTTTGAGCTTTTAATCTGCGTTTTAACGCGTAAAACAGCATAAAAATGACGAATTTTTATTATTCGTTTTTTATTATGTTGCTTCTATTTAAAACGGCTTCAGCGATCTAAAATGCTTTGAAAATGTAACATTTTGTAAAACAGCACGTTTGAGCTTTTAATCTGCGTTTTTACGCGTAAAACAGCATAAAAACGACAAATTTTATTATTCGTTTTATTAATATTGAGTCTATTTGAACGATTTCCAACGATCTAAAATGCTTGAAAATACTTATTTTATCAAACAGCACGTTTTGAGCTTTATTCTACGTTTTAACGCGTAAAAGAAACATAAAACGACGAAATTTTTATTATTCGTTTTTTAATTTTATTGTCTACTTGAACGATTTCAACGATCTAAAAATGCTTGAAAATGCTTATTTAGCAAAACAGCACGTTTGAGCTTTTAATCGCGTTTTAACGCGCGTAAAACAACATAAAAACGACGAATTTTTATTATTCGTTTTTATTAATGTGCGTCTGTTGAACGATTTCAGCGATCACAAAACGGTTGAAAATGCTTATTTTAGCAAAACAGCACGTTTTGAGCTTTTAATCTGCGTTTAACGTAAAACAACATAAAACGACAGGAATTTTTATTATTCGTTTTTATTAATATTGCTTCTATTTAGACGATTTCAATGATCTAAAATGCTTGAAAATGCTTATTTTAGCAAAACAGCACGTTTTTGAGCTTTTATTCTGCGTTTAACGCGTAAAACAACATAAAACGACAGAAATTTTATTATTCGTTTTTTATTAATATTGCGTCTATTTGAACGATTTCAACGATCTAAAATGGTTGAAAATGCTTATTTTAGCAAAACAGCACGTTTGAGCTTTAATCTGCGTTTTAACGCGTAAAACAGCATAAAACGACAAAATTTTTATTATTCGTTTTTATTAATTGCGTCTATTTGAACGATTTCAACGATCTAAAATGCTTGAAAATGCTTATTTTAGCAAAACAGCACGTTTGAGCTTTTAATCTGCGTTTTAACGCGTAAAACAGCATAAAATGACAATTTTTTACTATTCGTTTTATTAATATTGCTCTATTTAAACGATTTCAACGATCTAAAATGCTTGAAAATGCTTTTTTAGCAAAACGAGCACGATTTTGAGCTTTAATCTGCGTTTTAACGCGTAAAGACAGCATAAAACGACGAATTGTTTATATTCGTTTTTTATTAATATTGCCGTCTATTTAACGATTTCAACGATCTAAAATGCTTGAAAATGCTTATTTTAGAAAACAGCACGTTTTGAGCTTAATCTGCGTTTTAAGCTTAAAACACTAAAAATGACGAATTTTTTATTATTCGTTTTATTAATATGCGTCTATTTAACGGTTTCAACGCATCAAAATGCTTGAAAATGCTTATTTTAGCAAAACAGCCGTTTTGAGCTTTAATCTGCGTTTTAACGCGTAAAACAGCAAAACGACGAATTTTTATTATTCGTTTTATAGGAAAGCTTCTATTTAACGATTTCAACGATCTAAAATGCTTGAAAATGCTTATTTTTAGCAAAACAGCAGTTTTGAGCTTTATTCTGCGTTTTAACGCGTAAAACAGCATAAAAACACGAAATTTTTATTATTCGTTTTTATTAATATTGTTCTATTTGAACGATTTCAACGATCTAAAATGCTTGAAAATGCTTATTTTAGCAAAACAGCACGTTTTGAGCTTTAATCTGCGTTTTAACGCGTAAAACAGCATAAAAACGACGAAATTTTTATTATTCGTTTTTATTTATTGCTTCTATTTGAACGATTTCAGCGATCTAAAATGCTTGAAAATGTTATTTTAGCAAAACAGCACGTTTTGAGCTTTATTCTGCGTTTTAACGCGTAAAACAGCATAAAACGACGAAAATTTTTATTATTCGTTTTTATTAATATTGCGTCTATTTGAACGATTTCAACGATCTAAAATGCTTGAAAATGCTTATTTTAGCAAAACAGCACGTTTTGAGCTTTTATCTGCGTTTTAACGCGTAAAACAGCATAAAAATGACGAATTTTTATTACGTTTTTATTTTTATTGCGTCTATTTGAACGATTTCAACGATCTAAAATGCTTGAAAATGCTTATTTTAGCAAAACAGCACGTTTTGAGCTTTAATCTGCGTTTTAACGCGTAAAACAGCATAAAACGACGAATTTTTTATTATTCGTTTTTATTAATATTTCGTACTGCGAACGATTTCAACGATCTAAAATGCTTGAAAATGCTTATTTTAGCAAAACAGCACGTTTTGAGCTTTAATCTGCGTTTTAACGCGTAAAACAGCTTAAAATGACGAATTTTTTATTATTCGTTTTTATTAATATTGCTTCTATTTAAACGATTTCCAACGATCTAAAATGCTTGAAAATGCTTATTTTAGCAAAACAGCAGTTTTGAGCTTTAATCTGCGTTTTAACGCGTAAAACAGCATAAAACGACGAATTTTTTATTATTCGTTTTTATTAATATTGCTTCTATTTGAACGATTTCAACGATCTAAAATGCTTGAAAATGCTTATTTTAGCAAAACAGCACGTTTTGAGCTTTATTCTGCGTTTTAACGCGTAAAACAGCATAATAACGACGAAATTTTTATTATTCGTTTTTATTAATATTGCTTCTATTTGAACGATTTCAGCAATCTAAAATGCTTGAAAATGCTTATTTTAGCAAAACAGCACGTTTTGAGCTTTTATTCTGCGTTTTAACGCGTAAAACAGCATAAAACGACGAATTTTTATTATTCGTTTTTATTAATATTGCTTCTATTTGAACGATTTCAACGATCTAAAATGCTTGAAAATGCTTATTTTAGCAAAACAGCACGTTTTGAGCTTTTAATCTGCGTTTTAACGCGTAAAACAGTATAAAAACGACAGAAATTTTTATTATTCGTTTTTATTAATATTGCTTCTATTTGAACGATTTCAACGATCTAAAATGCTTGAAAATGCTTATTTTAGCAAAACAGCACGTTTTGAGCTTAATCTGCGTTTTACGCGTAAAACAGCATAAAAACGACAAAATTTTATTATTCGTTTTTATTAATATTGCGTCTATTTGAACGATTTCAACGATCTAAAATGCTTGAAAATGCATATTTTATCAAAACAGCACGTTTTGAGCTTTATTCTGCGTTTTTAACGCGTAAAACAGCATAAAAATGACGGAATTTTTATTATTCGTTTTTATTAATATTGCTTCTATTTAAACGATTTCAACGATCTAAAATGCTTGAAAATGCTTATTTTAGCAAAACAGCACGTTTTGAGGAAAGCACAATCGCGTTTTAGCGTAAAACGGCATAAAACGACGAATTTTTATTGTTCGTTTTATTAATATTGCTTCTATTTGAACGATTTCAGCGATCTAAAATGGTTGAAAATGCTTATTTTAGCAAAACAGCACGTTTTGAGCTTTATTCTGCGTTTTTAACGCGTAAAACAGCATAAAACGACGAAATTTTATTATTCGTTTTTATTAATATTGCGTCTATTTGAACGATTTCAACGATCTAAATGCTTGAGAAAATGCTTATTTTTTTTTAGCAAAAGCACGTTTGAGCTTTAATCTGCGTTTTAACGCGTAAACAACTTTTATAAAAATGACGAATTTTTATTATTCGTTTTTATTAATATTGCTTCTATTTAAACGATTTCAGCGATCTAAAATGCTTGAAAATGCTTATTTACAGCAAAACAGCACGTTTTGAGCTTTAATCTGCGTTTAACGCGTAAACAGCAAAAATGACAGGTACATTATTCGTTTTTATTATTGCTTCTATTTAAACGATTTCAACGATCTAAAATGCTTGAAAATACTTATTTTAGCAAAACAGCATTTGAGCTTTAATCTGTGTTTTAACGCGTAAAACAGCATAAAACGACGAATTTTTATTATTCGTTTTTATTAATATTGCTTCTATTTGAACGATTTCAACGATCTAAAATGAAAAGGTTGAAAATGCTTATTTGCCAAAACAGCACGTTTTGAGCTTTGATACTGCGTTTTAACGCGTAAAACAGCATAAAAAACGACAGGGGTACATTATTCGTTTTTTATTAATATTGCGTCTATTTGAACGATTTCAACGATCTAAAATGCTTGAAAATGCTTTATTTTAGCAAAACAGCACGTTTGAGCACAATCTGCGTTTTAACGCGTAAAACAGCATAAAAATGACGAATTTTATTGTCGTTTTTATTAATATTGCTTCTATTTAAACGATTTCAGCGATCTAAAATGCTTGAAAATGCTTGTTTGGCAAAACAGCACGTTTTGGTAATCTGCGTTTTAACGCGTAAAACAGCATAAAAACGACGAAATTTTTATTATTCGTTTTTATTAATATTGCTGCTTCTATTTGAACGATTTCAACGATCACCGTGGCGAAAATGCTTATTTTGACAAAACAGCACGTTTGAGCTTTAATCTGCGTTTTTTTACGCGTAAAACAGCATAAAACGACAAAATTTTTATTATTCGTTTTTATTAATATTGCGTCTATTTGAACGATTTCAACGATCTAAAATGCTTGAAAATGCTTATTTTTAGCAAAACAGCACGTTTTGAGGCTTTATTCTGCGTTTTAACGCGTAAACAGCATAAAACGACGAAATTTTTTATTGTCGTTTTTATTTTTATTGCTTCTATTTAAACGGTTTCAACGATCGTGCTTGAAAATGCTTATTTTAGCAAAACAGCACGTTTGAGCTTTAATCTGCGTTTAACGTAAAACAACATAAAACGGCAAATTTTTATTATTCGTTTTATTAATATTGCTTCTATTTGAACGATTTCAACGATCTAAAAATGATTTGAAAATGCTTATTTTTAGCAAAACAGCACGTTTTCAGCTTTATTCTGCGTTTTTAACGCGTAAACAGCATAAAAACGACAGAATTTTTTATTATTCGTTTTTTATTATGGCGTCTATTTGAAAGATTTCAACGATCAAAAATGCTTGAAAATGCTTATTTTAGCAAAACAGCACGTTTGAGGCTTTAATCTGCGTTTTAACGCGTAAAACAGCATAAAAATGACAATTTTTATTATTCGTTTTTATTAATATTGCTTCTATTTAAACGATTTCAACGATCTAAAATGCTTGAGAAAATGCTTATTTTGGCAAAACAGCACGTTTTGAGCTTTTAATCTGCGTTTTTTTAACGCGTAAAACAGCATAAAACGACGAAATTTTGCATTATTCGTTTTATTAATATTGCTTCTATTTGAACGATTTCAGCGATCTAAATGCTTGAAAATGCTTATTTTAGCAAAACAGCGTTGCAGGCTTTAATCTGCGTTTAACGCGTAAAACAACATAAAACGACGAATTTTATTTTCTTTTTTTTTAAATTTTTTGACGTCAGTTGAACATTTAAAATTTTATTTTGAAAAACCCCTTTTAGCAAACGCGTTTTACAAAACACTAAAACGAAAAAATTTTTTTATTTTTTTTTTTTATTGGCTTTTGAACGATTTCACGATCTAAAATGTTAAAAATTTTTTTTAGAAAACAACGTTTTGAGCTTTATTCTGCGTTTTAACGCGTAAAACGCATAAAACGACGAAATTTTTATATTCGTTTTTATTTTAATATTGCGTCTATTGACGATTTCAACGATCTAAAATGCTTGAAAATGCTTATTTTAGCAAAACAGCACGTTTGAGCTTTAATCTGCGTTTTAACGCGTAAAACAGCATAAAACGACGATTTTATTATTCGTTTTTTTAATATTGCTTCTATTTAAACGATTTCAGCGATCTAAAATGCTTGAAAATGCTTATTTAGCAAAACAGCACGTTTGAGCTTTTAATCTGCATTTTAACGCGTAAAACAGCATAAAAACGACGAATTTTTGATGACGAACTTTTATTAATATTGCTTCTATTTGAACGATTTCAACGATCTAAAATGGTTGAAAATGCTTATTTAGCAAAACAGCACGTTTGAGAGCTTTATTCTGCGTTTAACGCGTAAAACAGCATAAAACGACGAAATTTTTTATTATTCGTTTTTTATTAATATTGCGTCTATTTGAACGATTTCAACAATCTAAAATGCTTGAAAATGCTTATTTTAGCAAAACAGCACGTTTGAGCTTTAATCTGCGTTTTTTAACGCGTAAAACAGCATAAAATGACGATTTTTATTATTCGTTTTATTAATATTTGCTTCTATTTAAACGATTTCAACGATCTAAAATGCTTGAAAATGCTTATTTTAGCAAAACAGCACGTTTTGAGCTTTAATCTGCGTTTTAACGCGTAAAACAGCATAAAACGACGAAATTTTTATTATTCGTTTTTTATTAATATTGCTTCTGTTGAACGATTTCAGCGATCTAAATGCTTGAAAATGCTTATTTTTAGCAAACAGCACGTTTGAGCTTTAATCTGCGTTTTTACGCGTAAAACAGCATAAAACGACAAAATTTTTATTATTCGTTTTATATTAATATTGCGTCTATTTGAACGATTTCAACGATCTAAAATGCTTGAAAATGCTTATTTTAGCAAAACAGCATTTTGAGCACATTGCTGCGTTTTAACGCGTAAAAACAGCATAAAAACGACGAAATTTTTATTATTCGTTTTTATTTTATTGCTTCTGTTAAACGATTTCAACGATCTAAAATGCTTGAAATGCTTATTTAGCAAAACAGCACCCGTTTTGAGCTTTTAATCTGCGTTTTAACGCGTAAAACAGCATAAAAACGACGAATTTTTATTATTCGTTTTTATTAATATTGCTTCTATTTGAACGATTTCAACGATCTAAAATGGTTGAAAATGCTTATTTTATAAAACAGCACGTTTTCAGCTTCCATTCTGCGTTTTAACGCGTAAACAACATAAAAACGACGAAATTTTATTATTCGTTTTTATTAATATGGCGTCTATTTTGAAAGATTTTCAACGGAATCTAGAATGCTTGAAAATGCTTATTTTAGCAAAACAGCACGTTTTGAGCTTTAATCTGCGTTTAACGCGTAAAACAACATAAAACGACAGGGTACATTATTCGTTTTTATTAATATTGCTTCTATTTGAACGATTTCAACGATCTAAAATGCTTGAAAATGCTTATTTTGGCAAGCCAGCACGTTTGAGCTTAATCTGCGTTTAACGCGTAAAACAGCTTATAAAAACGACGAATTTTACATTATTCGTTTTTTATTAATATTGCGTCTATTTGAACGATTTCAACGATCTAAAATAGCGAAAAATGCTTATTTAGCAAAACAGCACGTTTTGAGCTTTTAATCTGCGTTTTTAACGCGTAAAACAACATAAAAATGACAATTTACATTATTCGTTTTATTAATATTGGCTTCTATTTAAACGATTTCAACGATCTAAAAATGCTTAGAAATACTTATTTTTCGCAAAACAGCACGTTTGAGCCAATCTGCGTTTTGCGTAAAACAGCATAAAACGACGACATTTTTATTATTCGTTTTATTAATATTGCGTCTATTTGAACGATTTCAACGATCACAAAATGCTTGAAAAATGCTTATTTTAGCAAAACAGCACGTTTTGAGCTTTATTCTGCGTTTAACGCGTAAAACAGCATAAAACGACGAAATTTTATTATTCGTTTTATTTTTTATTGCGTCTATTTGAAGGAACGATTTCAACGATCACAAAATGCTTGAAAATGCTTATTTTAGCAAAACAGCACGTTTTGAGCTTTAATCTGCTTAACGCGTAAAACAGCATAAAACGACGAATTTACATTATTCGTTTTTATTAATAATGCATATTTGAACGATTTCAATGATCTAAAATGCTTGAAAATGCTTATTTTAGCAAACAACACGTTTGAGCTTTATTCTGCGTTTTAACGCGTAAAACAACAAAAATGACGAATTTTTTTGTTATTCGTTTTATTAATATTTGCTTCTATTTAAACGATTTCCAACGATCACAAATGCTTGAAAATGCTTATTTTAGCAAAACAGCACGTTTTGAGCTTTTAATCTGCGTTTTAACGCGTAAACAGCATAAGAACGACGACATTTTATTATTCGTTTTATTAATATTGCGTCTGTTGAACGATTTCAACGATCTAAAATGCTTGAAAATGCTTATTTTAGCAAAACAGCACGTTTGAAGGCTTTTATTCTGCGTTTTAACGCGTAAAACAGCATAAAACGACGAAATTTTTATTATTCGTTTTTATTTTATTGCGTCTATTTGAACGATTTCAACGATCTAAAATGCTTGAAAATGCTTATTTTGTAAAACAGCACGTTTTTGAGCTTTTAATCTGCGTTTTAACGCGTAAAACAGCATAAAAACGACGAATTTTTTATTATTCGTTTTTTATTAATGTGCGTCTCTGTTGAACGATTTCAACGATCTAAAATGCTTGAAAATGCTTATTTTTAGCAAAACAGCACGTTTTGAGCTTTATTCTGCGTTTTAACGCGTAAAACAGCAAAATGACGAATTTTTATTCGTTTTTTATTATGCTTCTATTTAAACATTTCAACGATCTAAAATGCTTGAAAATGCTTATTTTAGCAAAACAGCACGTTTTGAGCTTTTAATCTGCGTTTTAACATGAAACGCTTTATAAAACGACGAATTTTTATTATTCGTTTTATTAATATTGCTTCTATTTGAACGATGTCAACGATCTAAAATGGTTGAAAATGCTTATTTTAGCAAAACAGCGTTTGAGCTTTATTCTGCGTTTTTAACGCGTAAAACAACATAAAAACGACGAAATTTTTATTATTCGTTTTTATTAATATTTTGCGTCTATTTGAACGATTTCAACGATCTAAAATGCTTGAAAATGCTTATTTTTAGCAAAACAGCACGTTTTGAGCTTTAATCTGCGTTTTGGCGGCGTAAGCAACGCATAAAACGACGAAATTTTTATTATTCGTTTTATTAATATTGCTTCTATTTGAGAACGATTTCCAACGATCTAAAATGCTTGAAAATGCTTATTTTAGCAAAAACAGCACGTTTGAGCTTTATTCTGCGTTTTAGCGTAAAACAGCATAAAACGACGAAATTTTCATTATTCGTTTTTTTTATTAATATTGCGTCTATTTGAACGATTCATCGATCTAAAATGCTTGAAAATGCTTATTTTAGCAGCAAAACAGCACGTTTTGAGCAATCCGCGTTTTAACGCGTAAAGGCGGCATAAAAGCGGCGAATTTTTTATTATTCGTTTTTTATTAATATTGCGTCTATTTGAACGATTTCCAGCGATCTAAAATGCTTGAAAATGCTTATTTTAGCAAACAGCGTTTGAGCGTCTGCGTTTTAACGCGTAAACAGCAAAAATGACGAATTTTTTTATTATTCGTTTTTATTAATATTGCTTCTGTTAAACGATTTCAACGATCTAAAATGCTTGAAAATGCTTATTTGTAAAATAGCACGTTTTGAGGCTGAAATGCTGCGTTTAACGCGTAAAAACAGCATAAAACGACGAATTATTTATTATTCGTTTTTATTAATATTGCTTCTATTTGAACGATTTCAACGATCTAAAAAATGCTTGAAAATGCTTATTTTAGCAAAACAGCGCATTTTGAGCTTTAATCTGCGTTTTAACGCGTAAAACAGCATAAAATGACGAATTTTTATTATTCGTTTTTATTAATATTGCTTCTATTTAAGCGATTTCAACGATCACAAAATGCTTGAAAATGCTTATTTTAGCAAAACAGCGTTTTGAGGCAGCAATCTGCGTTTTTAACGCGTAAAACAGCAAAAAATGACGAATTTTTTTTATTATTCGTTTTATTAATATTGCTTCTATTTAAACGATTTCCAGCGATCTAAAATGCTTGAAAATGCTTATTTTAGCAAACAGCACGTTTGAGCTTTAATCACCAGAAATTTTAACGCGTAAAACAGCATAAAAACGACGAATTTTACGCATTATTCGTTTTTTTTATTAATATTACTTCTATTTGAACGATTTCAACGATCTAAAATGGTTGAAAATGCTTATTTTAGCAAAACAGCACGTTTTGAGCTTTATTCTGCGTTTTAACGCGTAAAACAGCACTTATCAAAACGACGAAATTTTGTGTCGTTTTTTATTAATATTTGCGTCTATTTGAACGATTTCAGCAATCTAAAATGCTTGAAAATGCTTATTTTAACAAAACAGCACGTTTTGAGCTTTAATCTGCGACAACGCGTAAAACAGCATAAATGACGATTTTTTATTATTCGTTTTTTTTATTAATATTGGCACCTATTTAAACGTTTCAACGATCTAAAATGCTTGAAAATGCTTATTTTAGCAAAAACAGCACGTTTTGAGAGCTTTAATCTGCGTTTTTAACGCGTAAAACAGCTTATAAAAACGACGAAATTTTTATTATTATTCGTTTTTTTATTAATATTGCTTCTATTTGAACGATTTCAACGATCTAAAATGCTTGAAAAATGCTTATTTTAGCAAAACAGCGTTTTTGAGCTTTAATCTGCGTTTTTACGCGTAAACAGCATAAAACGACAAATTTTTATTATTCGTTTTATATATTAATATTGCGTCTGTTGAACGATTTCAACGATAAAATGCTTGAAAATGCTTGTACAGCAAAACAGCGTTTTGAGCACGATGCTGCGTTTTAACGTAAAACAACATAAAACGACAGAATTTTTATTATTCGTTTTTATTTTTTATTGCTTCTATTTAAACGATTTCAACGATCTAAAATGCTTGAAAATGCTTATTTTGTAGCAAAACAGCACGTTTTGAGCTTTTAATCTGCGTTTAACGCGTAAAACAGCATAAAAACGACGAATTTTTATTATTCGTTTTATTAATGTGCTTCTATTTGAACGATTTCAACGATCTAAAATGGTTGAAAATGCCCCATTTTAACAGCACGTTTTCAGCTTATTCTGCGTTTTAACGCGTAAAACAACATAAAAACGACAGAATTTTTATTATTCGTTTTTTATTAATATAGCGTCTATTTGAAAGATTTCAACGATCGTCTTGAAAATGCTTATTTTAGCAAAACAGCACGTTTTGAGCTTTAATCTGCGTTTTAACGTAAACAGCATAAAAACGATGAAATTTTATTATTCGTTTTTATTAATATTGCTTCTATTTGAACGATTTCAACGATCTAAAATGCTTGAAAATGCTTATTTTAGCAAAAACAGCACGTTTGAGCTTTAATCTGCGTTTTAACGCGTAAAACAGCATAAAACGACGAATTTTTATTATTGTTTTATTAATATTGCGTCTATTTGAACGATTTCAACGATCGAAATGCTTGAAAATGCTTGTGCCTTAAAATAGCACGTTTTGAGCTTTTAATCTGCGTTTTAACGCGTAAAACAACATAAAATGACGAATTTTTATTATTCGTTTTTATTAATATTGCTTCTATTTAAACGATTTCAACGATCTAAAATGCTTGAAAATGCTTATTTTCGCAAAACAGCACGTTTGAGCTTTAATCTGCGTTTTAACGCGTAAACAACATAAAACGACGACATTTTTATTATTCGTTTTTATTAATATTGCGTCTATTTGAACGATTTCAACGATCTAAAATGGCGAAAAGTATTATTTTAGCAAAAACAGCACGTTTTGAGCTTTTGTCGTGCGCTTGGTAAAACAAGCATAAAAACGGCGGTACTTTTATTATTCGTTTTTTTATTTTTATTGCGTCTATTTGAACGATTTCAACGATCTAAAATGCTTGAAAATGCTTATTTTAGCAAAACAGCACGTTTTGAGCTTTAATCTGCGTTTTAACGCGTAAAAACAGCATAAAACGACGAATTTTTTATTATTCGTTTTTATTAATATTGCGTCTATTTGAACGATTTCAACGATCTAAAATGCTTGAAAATGCTTATTTTAGCAAAACAGCACGTTTGAGAAAAACTTTTATTCTGCGTTTTAACGCGTAAAACAGCAAAATGACGAATTTTTATTATTCGTTTTTATTAATATTGCTTCTATTTAAACGATTTCAACGATCTAAAATGCTTGAAAATGCTTATTTTAGCAAAACAGCGCGTTTTGAGCTTTAATCTGCGTTTTAACGCGTAAAACAGCATAAAGAACGGCGGCATTTTATTATTCGTTTTTTTTATTAATGTGCGTCTGTTGAACGATTTCAACGATCTAAAATGCTTGAAATGCTTATTTTAGCAAAAACAGCACGTTTTGAGCTTTATTCTGCGTTTTTAACGCGTAAACAGCATAAAAAACGACGAAATTTTTTATTGATAGTTTTTATTTTTATTGCGTCTATTTGAACGATTTCAACGATCTAAAATGCTTGAAAATGCGTGCAGCGAAGCAGCACGTTTTGAGCTTTAATCTGCGTTTTAACGCGTAAACAGCATAAAACGACGAATTTTTATTATTCGTTTTTTATTAATATTGCGTCTATTTGAACATTTCAACGTCTAAAAATGGCAGAAAATGCTTATTTTAGCAAAACAGCACGTTTGAGCTTTATTCTGCGTTTTAGCGCGTAAAACAGCAAAAATGACGGTACATTATTCGTTTTTATTAATATTGCTTCTATTTAAACGATTTCCAGCGATCTAAAATGCTTGAAAATGCTTATTTTAGCAAAACAACGTTTTGAGGCTTTAATCTGCGTTTAACGCGTAAAACAGCATAAAAACGACGAATTTTTATTATTCGTTTTTATTAATATTGCTTCTATTTGAACGATTTCAACGATCTAAAATGCTTGAAATGCTTATTTTTAGCCAAAACAGCACGCTTTTGAGCTTTATTCTGCGTTTTAGCGCGTAAACAGCATAAAACGACGAATTTTTTATTATTCGTTTTTATTTTTATTCGCGTCTATTTGAACGATTTCAACGATGCGTGCTTGAAAATGCTTTATTTTAGCAAAACAGCACGTTTTGAGCTTTAATCTGCGTTTTAACGCGTAAAACATAGCATAAAACGACGAATTTTTATTATTCGTTTTTATTAATATTCCGTCTGTTGAACGATTTCAACGATCTAAAATGCTTGAAAATGCTTGACACAGCAAAACAGCACGTTTTGAGCTTTTAATCTGCGTTTAGCGTAAAACAGCATAAAATGACGTTTTTATTATTCGTTTTATTAATAATTGCTTCTATTTAAACGATTTCAACGATCTAAAATGGCGAAAATGCTTATTTTCGCAAAACAGCGCGAGGCTTTAATCTCTGCGTTTTAACGCGTAAAACAGCATAAAAACGGCGACATTTTTATTCGTTTTTATTAATATTGCGTCTATTTGAACGATTTCAACGTCTAAAATGCTTGAAAATGCTTATTTTAGCAAACAGCACGTTTGAGCTTTATTCTGCGTTTTAACGCGTAAAACAGCATAAAACGACGAAATTTTTATTATTCGTTTTTTATTTTTATTGCGTCTATTTGAACGATTTCAACGATAAAATGCTTGAAAATGCTTATTTTAGCAAAAACAGCACGTTTTGCGAGCTTTTAATCTGCGTTTTTAACGCGTAAACAGCATAAAACGACGAATTTTTATTATTCGTTTTTTATTAATATTTGCGTCTATTTGAACGATTTCAACGATCACAAAAATGCTTTGAAAATGCTTATTTTAGCAAAACAGCACGTTTGAGCTTTTAATCTGCGTTTTACGCGTAAAACAGCATAAAACGACAAAATTTTTATTGATGCGTTTTTATTAATATTGCGTCTATTTGAACGATTTCCAACGATCTAAAATGCTTGAAAATGCTTATTTTAGCAAAACAGCACACCTTTTGAGCTTTTATTCTGCGTTTTAACGCGTAAAACAACATAAAACCACGAAATTTTTATTATTCGTTTTTATTTTATTGCGTCTATTTGAACGATTTCAGCGATAAATGCTTGAAAATGCTTATTTAGCAAAACAGCACGTTTGAGCTTTAATCTACGTTTAACGCGTAAAACAGCATAAAAACGACAATTTTTATTATTCGTTTTTTTATTAATATTGCGCGTCTATTTGAACATTTCAGCGATCTAAAATGCTTGAAAGTAGCATTTTTAGCAAAACAGCACGTTTTGAGCTTTAATCTGCGCAACGCGTAAAACAGCAAAAATGACGAATTTTTTTATTATTAGTTTTATTAATATTGGCTTCTATTTAAACGATTTCCAGCGATCTAAAATGCTTGAAAATGCTTATTTTTAGCAAAACAGCACGTTTTGAACTTGTCTGCGTTTTTTAACGCGTAAACAGCATAAAACGACGAATTTTTATTGTCGTTTTTTATTAATATTGCTTCTGTTGAACGATTTCAACGATCTAAAATGGCGAAAATGCTTATTTTAGCAAAACAGCGCGTTTTGAGCTTTATTCTGCGTTTTAACGCGTAAAACAGCATAAAACGACGAAAATTTTTTATTATTCGTTTTTTATTAATATTGCGTCTATTTGAACGATTTCAACGATCTAAAATGCTTGAAATGTATTTTAGCAAAACAGCACGTTTTGAGCCGCCAATCGCCGTTTTAACGCGTAAAACAGCATAAAACGACGGGTACGTTGATGCGTTTTTATTAATATTATCTGTTGAACGATTTCAACGATCTAAAATGCTTGAAAATGCTTATGTTAGCAAAACAGCACGTTTTGAGCTTTAACCTGCGTTTTAACGTAAACAGCAAAATGACAGATTATTTATTATTCATTTTTATTAATATTGCTTCTGTTAAACGATTTCAACGATCTGGAAATGTGAAAATGCTTATTTTAGCAAAACAGCACGTTTGAGCTTTAATCTGCGTTTTAACGCGTAAAACAGCAAAATGACGAATTTTTATTATTCGTTTTTATTAATATTGCTTCTATTTGAAAGACGATTTCAACGATCTAAAATGCTTGAAAATGCTTATTTTAGCAAAACAGCACGTTTTGAGCTTTAATCTGCGTTTAACGCGTAAAACAACATAAAAACGACGAATTTTTTATTATTCGTTTTTTAATAATATTGCGTCTGTTGAACGATTCAACGATCTAAAATGCTTGAAAATGCCTATTTTAGCAAAACAGCACGTTTTGAAAATCGTTTTAACGCGTAAAACAGCTTAAAATGACAGATTTTTTATTATTCGTTTTTATTAATAGTAGCTTCTATTTAAACGATTTCAACGATCTAAAATGCTTGAAAATGCTTATTTTAGCAAAACAGCACGTTTGAGCTTTAATCTGCGTTTTAACGCGTAAAACAACATAAAAACGGCAATTTTATTATTCGTTTTTATTAATATTGCTTCTATTTGAACGATTTCAACTTGATCTAAAATGCTTGAAAATGCTTATTTTAGCAAAACAGCACGTTTTGAGCTTTATTCGCGTTTTAATGCGTAAAACAGCATAAAACGACGAAATTTTTTGTAGTGTTTTATATTGCGTCTATTTGAGACGATTTCAACGATCTAAAATGCTTGAAAATGCTTATTTTAGCAAAACAGCACGTTTTGAGCTTTAATCTGCGTTTTTACCGCATGGAAACAGCATAAAACGACAAAATTTTTATTATTCGTTTTATTAATATTGCGTCTATTGAGACGATTTCAGCAGTCTAAAATGCTTGAAAATGCTTATTTTAGCAAAACAGCACGTTTTGAGCTTTATTCTGCGTTTTAACGCGAAAACAGCATAAAACGACGAAATTTTTATTATTCGTTTTTATTTTATTGCGTCTATTGAACGATTTCAACGATCTAAAATGCTTGAAAATGCTTATTTTAGCAAAACAGCACGTTTTGAGTTTAATCTGCGTTTTAACGCGTAAAACAGCATAAAACGACGAATTTTATTATTCGTTTTATTAATATTGCGTCTATTTGAACGATTTCAACGATCTAAAATGCTTGAAAATGCTTTATTTTAGCAAAACAGCACGTTTGAGTTTATTCTGCGTTTTAACGCGTAAACAGCTTAAAATGACGAATTTTTATTATTCGTTTTTATTAATATTGCTTCTATTTAAACGATTTCAACGATCTAAAATGCTTGAAAATGCTTATTTTAGCAAAACAGCACGTTTGAGTTTAATCTGCGTTTTAACGCGCAAAAACAGCATAAGAACGACGACATTTTTATTATTCATTTTTTATTAATATTGCGCCCGCTCTGAACGATTTCAACGATCTAAAATGCTTGAAAATGCTTATTTTAGCAAAACAGCATCGTTTTGAGCTTTATTCTGCGTTTTAACGCGCAAAACAGCATAAAACGACGAAATTTTTATTATTCGTTTTTATTTTTATTGCGTCTATTTGAACGATTTCAACGATCTAAAATGCTTGAAAATGCTTTATTTTGTGCTGTGCAAAACAGCACTGTTTTGAGCTTTAATCTGCGTTTTAACGCGTAAAACAGCATAAAAACGACGAATTTTATTATTCGTTTTTATTAATATTGCGTCTTATTTGAACGATTTCAACGATCTAAAAAATGCTTGAAAATGCTTTATTTTAGCAAAACAGCACGTTTGAGCTTTATTCTGCGTTTTAACGCGTAAAACAGCTTAAAAATGACGAATTTTTTATTATTCGTTTTTATTAATATTGCTTCTATTTAAAACGATTTCAACGATCTAAAATGCTGGCATCAAAGCTTATTTTAGCAAACAGCACGTTTTGAGCTTTAATCTGCGTTTTAACGCGTAAAATAGCATAAAAACGACGAATTTTTATTATTCGTTTTATTAATATTGCTTCTATTTGAACGATTTCCAACGATCTAAAATGCTTGAAAATGCTTATTTTAGCAAAACAGCACGCTTTTGAGCTTTATTCTGCGTTTTAACGCGTAAAACAGCATAAAACGACGAAATTTTATTATTCGTTTTTTATTTTTATTGCGTCTATTTGAACGATTTCAACGATCTAAAATGCTTGAAAATGCTTATTTTTAGCAAAAAACAGCACGTTTTGAGCTTTAATCTGCGTTTTAACGCGCAAAACAAGCATAAAACGACGAATTTTTTATTATTCGTTTTTTGCCAATATTGCGTCTATTTGAACGATTTCAACGATCTAAAATGCTTGAAATGCTTATTTTAGCAAAACAGCACGTTTTGAGTTTAATCTGCGTTTTAACGCGTAAACAGCATAAAATGACGAATTTTTATTATTCGTTTTTATTAATATTGCTTCTATTTAAACGATTTCCAACGATCTAAAATGCTTGAAAATGTTATTTTCGCAAAAACAGCACGTTTTGAGCTTAATCTGCGTTTTAACAAGCAGTAAAACGCATAAAACGACGACATTTTTTATTATTCGTTTTTATTAATATTGCGTCTATTTGAACGATTTCAACGGGATCTAAAATGCTGAAAATGCTTATTTTAAAAACAGCACGTTTTGAGCTTCATTCTGCGTTTTAACGCGTAAAACAGCATAAAAACGACGAAATTTTTATTATCTGTTTTTATTTTATTGCGTCTTATTTGAACGATTTCAACGATCTAAAATGCCGAAAATGCTTATTTTAGCAAAACAGCACGTTTTGAGCTTTAATCTGCGTTTTAACGCGTAAAACAGCATAAAAACGACGAATTTTTATTATTCATTTTTTATTAATATTGCGTCTATTTGAAACGATTTCAACGGGATCTAAAATGCTTGAAAATGCTTATTTTAGCAAAACAGTACGTTTTGAGTTAATCTGCGTTTTACGCGTAAAACAGCATAAAAACGACAAAAATTTTATTATTCGTTTTTATTAATATTGCGTCTATTTGAACGATTTCAACGATCTAAAATGCTTGAAAATGCTTATTTTAGCAAAAACAGCACCTTTTGGAGCTTTACTTGCGTTTTAACGCGTAAAATGGCATAAAACCACGAAATTTTATTATTCGTTTTTATTTTATTGCGTCTATTTGAACGATTTCAACGATCTAAATGTTTGAAAAATGCTTATTTAGCAAAACAGCAATTGAGCTTTAACTTGCGTAAAACAGCATAAAACGACGAATTTTTATTATCTGCCTTTTTTATTACTATTGCGTCTATTTGAACGATTTCAACGATCTAAAATGCTTGAAAATGCTTATTTTAGCAAAACAGTCGTTTTGAGCTTTAATCTGCGTTTTAACGCGTAAAACAGCCAAAAATGACGAATTTTTTTATTATTAGTTTTTATTAATATCGCTTCTATTTAAAACGATTTCAACGATCTAAATGCTTGAAAATGCTTATTTTAGCAAAACAGCACGTTTGAGCTTTAATCTGCGTTTTAACGGGTAAACAGCATAAAAACGACGAATTTTACATATTCGTTTTTATTAATATTGCTTCTATTTGAACGATTTCAACGATCTAAAAATGCTTGAAAATGCTTATTTTAGCAAAAAAAACAGTACGTTTTTGAGCTTTATTCCCCAGGCTCTTTAACGCGTAAAACAGCATAAAAACGACGAATTTTTTATTATTCGTTTTACAATATTGCGCCCATTTGAACGATTTCAACGATCTAAAATGCTTGAAAATGCTTTATTTTAGCAAAACAGCACGTTTTGAGCCTTAACTGCGTTTCTTAACGCGTAAACAGCATAAACGACGAATTTTGTTATTCGTTTTTATTAATAATATGGGTCTATTTGAACGATTTCAACGATCTAAAATGCTTCGAAAATGCTTATGTTAGCAAAACAGCACGTTTTGAGCTTTAACCTGCGTTTTAACACGCAAACAGCTTAAAAAATGACGAATTATTTATTATTCATTTTATTAATATTGCTTCTATTTAAACGATTTCCCAACGATCTAAAATGCTTGAAAATGCTTATTTTAGCAAAACAGCACGTTTTGAGTTTTAATCTGCGTTTTACGGAAAACGCAAAAACACAAAATTTTTTTATTCTTTTTATTAATATTGCGTCTTTTTAAACGATTTAACGATCAAAATGCTTAAAAATGCTTATTTTAGCAAAACAGCCGTTTTGAGTTTATTCGCGTTTTAACGCGAAAAACAGCAAAAAAAACGACGAAATTTTTTTTTTCGTTTTTTATTACCCTTCCCTTTTGAACGATTTCAACGATCTAAAATGCTTGAAAATGTTATTTTACAAAAAGAGTTTTGAGTTTTAATTGCGTTTTAACGCGTAAAACGCAAAACAGAAATTTTTATTATTCGTTTTTTTAAATTGCTTCTATTTGAACGATTTCAACGATCTAAAATGCTTGAAAATGCTTATTTTAGCAAAACAGCACGTTTTGAGCTTTAATCTGCGTTTTACGCGTAAAACAGCATAAAAACGACAATTTTTATTATTCGTTTTTATTAATATTGCGTCTATTTGAACGATTTCAACGATCTAAAATGCTTGAAAATGCTTATTTTAGCAAAACAGCACGTTTTGAGTTTTAATCTGCGTTTTAACGCGTAAAATAGCTTTAAAATGACGAATTTTTATTATTCGTTTTATTAATATTGCTTCCTATTTGGAACGATTTCAACGATCTAAATGCTTTGAAAGCTATTTTGTGCTAAAACAGCACGTTTTGAGAATCTGCGTTTAACGCGTAAACAGCATAAAAACGACGAATTTTTATTATTCGTTTTTATTAATATTGCGTCATTTGAACGATTTCCCAACGATCTAAAATGCTTATTTTACAAAACAGCACGTTTGAGCTTTAATCTGCGTTTTAACGCGTAAAACAGCTTAAAAAATGACGAATTTTATTATTCGTTTTTATTAATATTATTTCTATTTAAACGATTTCGTAACGATCTAAAAATGTGCTTCTGAAAATGCTTATTTTAGCAAAACAGCAACGTTTTATACACCTGCGTTTTAACGCGTAAAACAGCACATAAAACGTGACGTGAATTTTTTATTATTCGTTTTACACATTGTTTCATTTGAACGATTCTCAACGATCTAAATACAAAATGTTTATTATTTTAGAAAACAGCACGTTTTGAGTTTTATTCTGCGTTTTAACGCGTAAAACAGCATAAAACGACGAATTTTTTATTATCTGTTTTTATTAATATTGCGTCTATTTGAACGTGATTTCAACGATCTAAAATGTTTTGAAAATGCTTTATTTGAGCAAAACGCTTGTTTTAATCAGCGTTTTAACGCGTAAAACAGCATGTAAAACGACGAAATTTTTATTATTATTCGTTTTATTAATATTGCGTCTATTTTAAACGATTTCAACGATCTAAAATGCTTGAAAATGCTTATTTTGTGCCAAAACAGCACGTTTTGAGCTTTTAATCTGCGTTTAACGCGTAAACAGCATAAAAAACGACGAATTTTTATTATTCGTTTTTTATTAATATTGCGTCTATTTGAACGATTTTAACGATCTGAAAAATGCTTGGAAAATGCTTTTTATTTTGGAAGCAAAACAGCATCGCTTTGAGCTTATTCTGCTTTAACGCGCGTAAAATGCACAAAACGACAAAATTTTTTATTCGTTTTATTTTTTATTGCGTCTATTTGAAACGCATTTCAACGATTCAAAAAATGTTTGGAAATGTTATTTTGCGAAACAGCACGTTTTGAGTTTTTATTCTGCGTTTTAACGCGCGGCGGCACATAAAACGACGTAAAATTTTATTATTCGTTTTATTTTTTATTGCGTCTATTTGACCGATTTCAACGATCTAAAATGCTTGAAAATGCTGGTTTTGAAGTTAAAAACGTTAATGTTTTTGAGTTTTAATCTGCGCTTTAACGCGCAAAACAAAGTATAAAAACGACGAATTTTTTATTATTCGTTTTATTAATATTGCTTCTATTTGAACGATTTCAAATGATCTAAAATGCTTGAAAAATGCTGGTTTTAGGAAAAAGGCACGTTTGCGCTTTAATCTGCGTTTTAACGCGTAAAACAGCATAAAACGACGAAATTTTTATTATTCGTTATTTATTAATATTGCCCATTTGAACGATTTCAACGATCTAAAAAATGCTTAGTATCGCTTAATTTTGCGCAAAACAGCACGTTTTAAGTTTAATCTCGCGTTTTAACGCGTAAACAGCATAAAACGACGAATTTTATTATTCGTTTTATTAATATTGCTTCTATTTTAACGACGATCTAAAATGCTTGAAAATGCTTATTTTAGCAAAACAGCACGTTTTGAGTTTTAATCTGCGTTTAACGCGTAAACAGCATAAAAACGATTTCAATTCTTATTATCTGTTTTATTAATATGCTTCGATTTGAAATCTATTTCACCGACGAAAACGCTAAAATGCTTTTACGCCGGATAAAGCACGTTTTGAGCTTTACCCGCGTTTCAGCGTAAAACAGCATAAAACACAATTTGCCATTTCGTTTTATATTAATATTGCCCGGCTTGAACGATTTCAACGATCTAAAATGTTTTGAAAATGCTTTTGGTTTTACAAAAACAGCACGTTTTATTTAATCTGCGTTTTAACGCGCAAAACGTTAATAAAAACGACGAATTTTTTTTATTATTATTCGTTTTTTATTAATATAGCTTCGATTTGAACGATTTCAACGACCCAAAAATGCTTGAAAATGCTTTATTTGAGCAAAACATATCGTTTTGAGCTTTAATCTGCGTTTTAACGCGTAAAACAGTTACGTTCACTAAATTTTTTATTATTCGTTTTTTATTAATATTGCGTCTATTTCCGGAACGCATTTCAACGATCTAAAATGCTTGAAAATGTTTATTTTAGCAAAACAGCACGTTTGAGTTTACCCGCGTTTTAACGCGTAAAACAGCATAAAAACGACGAATTTTTTATTATCGTTTTTATTAATATTGCGTCTATTTGAACGACAACGACCAAAATGCCGGAAAATGCTTACTTTAGCAAAACGGCGCACGTTTTGAGCTTTTAATCGTTTTAACGCGTAAAACAGCACAAAAACGACTAAATTTTTATTATTCGTTTTATTAATATTGCGTCTATTTGAACGATTTCAACGATCTAAAATGCTGAAAATGCTATTTAGCAAAACAGCACGTATTGAGCTTTAATCTGTGTTTTAACGCGTAAAACAGCATAAAAACGACGAATTTTTTATTATTCGTTTTTATTAATATTGCTTCTATTTAAACGATTTCAACGTGATCTAAACTGCTTGAAAAATGCTTATTTTAAAGCAAAACAGCACGTTTTGAGCTTTTATTCGCGTTTTAACGCGTAAAAACAGCATAAAAAAAAACGACGAATCTTTTATTATTCGTTTTTATTAATTATGCGTCTATTTGAACGATATCAACGATCTAAAATGCTGAAAATGCTTATTTTAAAGCAACACAGCACGTTTTGAGTTTTAATCTGCGTTTTAACGCGTAAACAGCATAAAATGACGAATTTTTATTATTCGTTTTTATTAATATTTATTTAAACGATTTCAACGATCTAAAACGCTAAAATGCTTATTTTAAAGCAAAAACAGCACGTTTTGAGTTTAATCTGCGTTTTAACGCGCAAAACAGCATAAAAACGACGAAATTTTTATTATTCGTTTTTATTAATATTACTTATTTTGAAAACGATTTCAACGATCTAAAAATGCTTGCGCCGCTATTTTAGCAAAACAGCACGTTTTGAGTTTTAATCTGCGTTTTTATGCAAAACAGCATAAAAACGACGAATTTTTTATTATTCGTTTTACATACGCTCATTTGAACGATTTCAACGATCTAAAATGCTTGAAAATGCTTGCCAGCAAAACAGCACGTTTGAGTTTTTAACGCTTTAACGCGTAAAACAGCATAAAAAACGACGAAATTTTATTATTCGTTTTATTAATATTGCGTCTATTTGAACGATTTCAACGATCTAAAATGCTTGAAAATGCGCTTATTTTTAGCAAAACGTTAATGTTTTGAGCTTTAATCTGCGTTTTAACGCGTAAAACAGCATAAAAACGACGAATTTTTTATTATTCGTTTTGCCAATATTGCGTCGCCGGAACGATTTCAACGATCTAAAATGCTTGAAAAGCTTATTTTAGCAAAACAAATGTTTTGAGCTTTTATTCTGCGTTTTAACGCGCGTAAAACAGCATAAAAACGACAAATTTTATTATTCGTTTTTATTTTTTTTATTGCGTCTATTTGAACGATTTCAACGATCTAAATGCTTTAGGCAACGCTATTTTAAAGCAAAACAGCACGTTTTGAGCGCTTTAATCTGCGTTTAACGCGTAAAACAGCATGTACGACGAATTTTTTTATTATTCGTTTTTTATTAATATTGTTTATTTGAACGATTTCAACGATCTAAAAATGCTTGAAAATGCTTATTTTGTGAAAAAGCACGTTTTATTTTAATCTGCGTTTTAACGCGCAAAACAGCATAAAAAACGACGAAATTTTTTATTATTCGTTATTTATTAATATTGCGTCTATTTGAACGATTTCAACGATCTAAAATGCTTGGAAAATGCTTATTTTAGCAAAAACAGCACGTTTGCTTTAATCTGCGTTTTAACGCGTAAACAGCATAAAACGACGAATTTTTATTATTCGTTTTACATTATTGCGTCTATTTGGAACGTGATTTCAACGGATCTAAAATGCTTGGAAAATGCTTATTTTAGCAAAACAGCACGTTTTGAGCTTTTATTCTGCGTTTTAACGCGTAAAACAGCATAAAAAACGACAAAATTTTATTATTCCGTTTTTTTATTTTTATTGCGTCTATTTTGAACGATTTCAACGATCTAAAAATGCTTGAAAATGCGCTTATTTTAGCAAAACAGCGGTCGTTTTGAGTTTAATCTGCGTTTTAACGCGTAAAACAGCATAAAAACGACGAATTTTTTAGTTATTCGTTTTTATTAATATAGCTTCGATTTTGAACGATTTCAACGATCTAAAATGTTGAAAATAAAGTATTTGAGCAAAACAGCACGTTTGAGTTTTAATCTGCGTTTTAACGCGCAAACAGCATAAAACGACGAATTTTTATTATTTGTTTTATATTAATATTATGTCTATTTGAACGATTTCAACGATCTAAAATGCTGAAAATGCTTTATTTTAGCAAACAGCACGTTTGAGCGTTAATCTGCGTTTCAACGCAAACAGCATAAAAACGACGAATTTTTATTATTCGTTTTTTATTAATATTGTTTATTTGAACGATTTCAACGATCTAAAAAGCTTGAAAATGCTTATTTTAGAAAATATCGTTTTTGAACTTTACCGATCTAAATGCTGAAACGCATAAACTACAAAATTATTATTCGTTTTTTAATTGCGTCTATTTAACGTATTTCAAACATCTAAAAATGTTAATTTTTTTTTAAGCAAAACAGTTAACGTTTCAAGATTTAAAATGCTTTGGAAAAATGCTTATAAAAATGACAAAAATTTTGATTTAATTGTTTTTAATATTGCTCATGAAACGATAAATTATAATTGTTTGAAATGCTTTATTTAGCAAAACAGACTTTGATCTTAATCGTTTAACGCTAAAAGCATAAAACACGAATTTTGCTTTATCTGTTTTATTAATATTAAAAGGAATTTTATTATTCGTTTGAATATTTATTTTAAACGATTTCAAGTTAATCTGCTTTAAGCTAAAAAACGACTTTAATTTATTTCGTTTTTTAAAATTGCTTTAAACTTTTAAAACGACAAAATTTTTAATTGTTTTTTTAAAAGCCGTTTTCTTTAACGGTTTAAGGTTAAAACATTTAAAAACACATTTTTATTTTCGTTTTTTTAAAAGTTTTATTTAAAAAAAAAATTTTTTTC
>NW_027046343.1:0-26958 GCF_025399875.1 Dalotia coriaria | reverse complement strand
GTTTTTTTTTTGAAAAAATTTTTCAAATTTTCTTTCGAAAAAAAAAAAATTTTTTTAATTTTTTTTAAATTTTTTTTAAAAAAACCAAAAAAGGAAAATTTTTTTTTTTTAAAAAAAACGTTTTTTTAATTTTTAAAAAAAGTTTTAAAATTTAATTTCAACGAAAAAAGGGTTTAAAAATTTTTTAAACAAAAAAAAGGAAAATTTATTTTTTTCCCCAAAGGGAAAAAAATTTTAATGTTTTTTAAAAAAAAAAATTTTTTAATTTTTTTAAAAAAATAAAAAAAATTTTTGGTTTTTTTGCTTAAAAGAAAACCAAAAAACTTTTTTTAATTGTTTTTTGGCAAAAAAGACGTTTGTTTAAATTAAAATTTTTTTTAAAAAATTTTAAAAAAAAAATTTTAAATTTTTTTTTAATTTTTGGTTTTTTTTCCCGAAAAAAAAATTTTTTTTTTTTTTTAAAAATTTGGCTTTTAACGTTTAACGTTAAAAGTTAAAAAGAATTTTAAAAACCCTTTTTTTTTTTTTGGTTTAAGGGGGAAAAAAAAAAAATTTTTATTTTTTTTTTAATTTTCAAAAATTTTCCAAAAAAATTTTTTTAAAAATTTTTTTTAAAAAATTTTGTTTTTTTTAACCTTTTAACCCAAAAAAAATTTTAAAAAATTTTTTAAAAAAGGGTTTTATTTTTTTTGGGAAAAAAAAAAAATTTTAAAAATTTTTTTTTTAAAAATTTTTTTTTTAACAAAAAACTAAAAAATTAAAAAATTTTTTTTCGTTTTAAAAAAAAAAATTTAACCCTTTTTTTTAAATTTTCCCCAACGTTTAAACCAAAAAGGGAAAAAAAATTTTTTAAAAACCGTTTTTTGTTTTTTTCCTTTTTTTTAAGAAAAAAAAATTTTAAAAAAGATTTTAAAATTTTTTTTTTTCGCTAAAAAATAAAACAAATTTTTTATTATTTTTTTTTAAAAGCCTTTTAAACTTTCCCCCAAAAAAAATTTTTTAAAAAATTTTTTAAAAACAGACGTTTTTTTTTTAATTGCTTTTAAAAAAAAAAAACCTTTTTTTTATTATTTTTTTTTTAAAGCTTTTTTTAACGTTTAACGCAAAAAATTAAAAAAATTTTTTTAAAAAGGGTTTTTTAAAATTTTTTTTAAAAAAAACGTAAAAAATTTTAAAAAATTTTTTTTAACTTTTTTTTTCCCCTTAAAAAAAATTTTAAAAAAATTTTTTTTTCTTTTTTTTTTCCCCCTTTAAACGAAACAAAAAAAATTTTTTTTTATTATTTTTTTAAATTTGTTTTTAATTTGTTTTTAAAAAAACTAAAAAAAACCTTTTTTTATTTTAATTTTTTTTTAAAAATTTTTAAAACAAAAACCCAAAAATTTTTTTAAATTTTTTTAAAAGTTTTTAAAAAAGTTTAAAAAAAATTTTTAAAAAAATTTTTTTTAAAATTTTTTTTAATTTTTAACGAAAAAAAAAAAAATTTTTTAAAAATTTTTTTTTAAATTTCCTTTTTAAGGTTTAAAAAAGCAAAAAAGAATTTTAAAAAAATTTTTTATTTTAACTCTTTTAACCGTAAAACAAAAAAAAAAGGAAAAATTTTTTTTTTTTTTAAATTTGTTTTATTTACGTTTAACGCAAAAAAAATTTAAAAAAATTTTAAAACCCTTTTTTTTTAATTGCTTTAAAGGGAAAACAAAAAAAAACCGGAAATTTTATTTTTTTTTTTAATTTGTTTTAAGGTTTAACGTTAAAAAAAATTTTTTTAAAAAACCCTTTTTTATTTTAATTGGTTTTAAGGTAAAACAAAAAAAGGAAATTTTTTTTTTTAAAACCCTTTTATTTAATTTTTAAACTAAAAATTAAAAAAATTTTAAAAAATTTTTTTTTTTTTAAAAAACGTTTTAAAACGACAAATTTTTTTTTTTTTTAAAAGGTTTTTTTAAGGGTTTTAAATTAAAATTTTAAAAAAATTTTTTTTTTAAAAACGTTTTTTTTAAATTTTTTCAAAAAAAATTAAAAAAAATTTTTTTTAAAACCCTTTTTTAAATTTTTTTTTTTTAACGAAAAAAAATTTAAAAAGGTTTTTTTTTTGGTTTTTATTTTTATTTTTAAAAACGATAAAAACTTTTTTTAAATTTTTTTAAAAGCTTTATTTAACGTTTAACGCAAAAAAATTTTTTAAAAATTTTTTTAAAAAAACCCTTTTATTTTTTCTTTTTAACGTAAAACACTAAAAGCGAAATTTTTTTTTTTTTTAAAAACCCTTTATTTTTCGTTTAACGCTAAAAGCTTAAAATAAATTTTTTTTAAAAAACCCGTTTTTTTTATTCTCTTTTAACGTTTAAAACACTAAAAGGAAAAATTTTTTATTTTGAAAAGCTTTATTTAACTTTTTAAACCAAAAATTTAAAAAAATTTTTTTTTTAAAAACGGTTTTATTTTCGCTTTTAATTTTTTAAAAAAAAAACCCTTTTTTTATTTTTTCAAAAAAATTTTTTAAAGGGTTTTTAAACCAAAAAAAAAGTTTTTTTTAATTTTAAAAAAACCTTTAAATAAAAAAAAAAATTTTTATTTTGAAAAAATTTATTTTTTTTAAATTTAAAAAAAGATTTTTTAAAATTTTTTTTAAGGTTTAAAAAAAAAACGACAAATTTTTATTATTTTTTTATTAAATTTTTTTCTTTTTTAAGCTAAAATTTTAAAAAAAATTTTAAAAAATTTTTTTTTAAAAAATTTTTAAGGGAAAAAAAAAAAGAAAATTTTTTTTTTGAAAATTTTTAAAATTAAAAATTTTTTTTAAAAACGTTTTAAAATTTTTTTTTTTTTTTTCCTTTTAAAAATTATTCGTTTTATTAATATTGCGTCTATTTGAATGATTTCAACGATCTAAAATGCTTGAAAATGATTATTTTAGCAAAAAGCACGTTTTGAGCTTTAATCTGCGTTTTAACGCGTAAAACAGCTAAAAACGACGAATTTTTATTATTCGTTTTATTAATATTGCTTCTATTTGACCGATTTCAACGATTAAAAGTGAAAATATTTTTTTTAGAAAACAGCCGTTTGAGTTTAAATCTGCGTTTAACCGTAAAACATAAAACGACGAATTTATATTTTTTTTAATAATATTGCTATTGAAATTTCAATCTAAAATGTTAAATTATTATTTTGCAAAACACTTTAGAGCTTAAAATGCTGTTTTAACGCGAAAAACATAAACGTTGTTTTTATTCGTTTTATAATTAATATCATTTATTTAATATTTAATCTAAAATGCTTGCAAATGATTATTTTACAAAACAGCGTTTTGAGCTTAAAATCGCATTTTAACGTAATAACAGCATAAAAACAAAATTTTTATTATTGTTTTATTTATATAATATTTCTATTTGAACGATTTCAACGATCTAAAATGTTGAAATTTATTATTTAGAAAACACGTTTTAACTTTAATCTGCGTTTTAACGCGTAAAACACATAAAACGACGAAATTTTTATTATTCGTTTTTTTAATATTGGTCTTTGAAGATTTCACGATCTAAAATGCTTGAAGATTATTTTAGCAAAACAGCACGTTTTGAGCTTTAACCTGCGTTTTAACGCGTAAAACACTAAAACGACGAATTTTTATTATTAGTTTTTTTAATATTGTTATTTGAACGATTTCAACATCTAAAATGCTTGAAAATCATTATTTTAGAAAAAAGCACGTTTTAAGCTTTAATCTGCGTTTTAACGCGAAAACAATAAAAACGACGAATTTTTTATTATTCGTTTTTATTAATATTGCTTCTTTTGAAAATTTTCAACGATCTAAAATGCTTGAAAATGATTATTTTAGCAAAACAGCACGTTTTGAGCTTTAATCTGCGTTTTAACGCGTAAAACAGCATAAAACGACGAAATTTTTATTATTCGTTTTTATTAATATTGCTCTATTTGAACGATTTCAACGATCTAAAATGCTTGAAAATGATTATTTTAGCAAAACAGCACGTTTTGGCTTTAATCTGCGTTTTAACGCGTAAAACAGCATAAAATCGATTTTTATTATTCGTTTTTATTAATATTTCTATTTGAACGATTTCAACGATCTAAAATGCTTGAAAATGATTATTTTAGCAAAACAGCACGTTTGAGCTTTAATCTGCGTTTTAACTGCGTAAACAGCATAAAACGACGAAATTCTTATTTCGTTTTTATTAATATCCTTGAACGATTTCAGATCTAAAATGTTGGAAATGAGTTATTTAGCAAAAGCAACGTTTTAGTTTAATCTGCTTTTAACGCGTAAAACAAGCATAAAACGACGATTTTTATTATTCGTTTTATTAATATTGCTTTATTTGAACGATTTCACGATCTAAAATGCTGAAAATGATTATTTTAGCAAAACAACGTTTTGAGCTTTAATCTGCGTTTTAACGCGTAAACACATAAAACGACAAATTTTTATTATTCGTTTTATTAATATCGTCTTTTGAACGATTTCAACGATCAAATTTTTGAAAATGATTATTTTAGCAAAACAGCACGTTTTGAGCTTTAACTGCGTTTTAACGCGTAAAACAACATAGAAACGACGAATTTTTATTATTCGTTTTTATTAATAGTCGTCTATTTGAACGATTTCAACGATCTAAAATGCTTGAAAATGATTATTTTAGCAAAACGGCACGTTTTGAGCTTTAATCTGCGTTTTAACGCGTAAAACAGCATAAAACGACGAATTTTTATTATTCGTTTTATTAATATTGCTTCTATTTGAACGATTTCAACGATCTAAAATGCTTGAAAATGATTATTTTAGCAAAACAGCACGTTTTGAGCTTTAATCTGCGTTTTAACGCGTAAAACAGCATAAAACGGAATTTTTTATTATTCGTTTTTATTAATATTGCTTCTATTTGACGATTTCAACGATCTAAAATGCTTGAAAATGATTATTTTAGCAAAACAGCACGTTTTGAGCTTTAATCTGCGTTTTAACGCGTAAAACAACATAAAACGACGAAATTTTTATTATTCGTTTTTATTAATATTGCTTCTATTTGAACGATTTCAACGATCTAAAATGCTTGAAAATGATTATTTTAGCAAAACAGCACGTTTTGAGCTTTAATCTGCATTTTAACGCGAAAAACACATAAAAACGACGAATTTTTTATTATTCGTTTTTATTAATATTGCTTCTATTTGACCGATTTCAACGATCTAAAATGCGAAATGATTATTTTAGCAAAACAGCACGTTTTGAGCTTTAATCTGCGTTTTAAGCGTAAAACAGCATAAACGACGATTTTATTATTCGTTTTTATTAATATTGCGTCTATTTGAACGATTTCAACGATCTAAAATGCTTGAAAATGATTATTTTAGCTAAACAGCACGTTTTGAGTTTTTAATCTGCGTTTTAACGCGTAAAACAACATAAAACGACGAAATTTTTATTATTCGTTTTTTATTAATATTGCGTCTATTTGAACGATTTCAACGATCTAAAATGCTTGAAAATGATTATTTTAGCAAACAGCACGTTTTGAGCTTTAATCTGCGTTTTAATGCGAAAACAGCATAAAACGACGAAATTTTTATTATTCGTTTTTATTAAATTGCTTCTATTTGAACGATTTCAACCATCTAAAAATGCTTGAAAATGATTATTTTAGCAAAACAGCATGTTTGAGCTTTAATCTGCGTTTTAACGCTAAACAGCATAAAACGACGAAATTTTTATTATTCGTTTTTATTAATATTGCGTCTATTTGAACGATTTCAACGATCTAAAATGCTTGAAAATGATTATTTTAGCAAAACAGCACGTTTTGAGCTTTAATCTGCGTTTTAACGCGTAAAACACATAAAACGACGAAATTTTATTATTCGTTTTTATTAATATTGCGTCTATTTGAACGATTTCAACGATCTAAAATGCTTGAAAATGATTATTTTAGCAAAACAGCACGTTTTGAGCTTTACTCAGCGTTTTAACGCGTAAACAGCATAAAACGACAAATTTTTTATTATTTTTTTATTAATATTAGCTCTATTTGAACGATTTCAACGATCTAAAATGCTTGAAAATGATTATTTTAGCAAAACAGCACGTTTTGAGCTTTTAATCTGCGTTTTAACGGTAAAACAGCATAAAAACGACGAATTTTTTATTATTCGTTTTTATTAATATTGCTCTATTTGAACGATTTCAACGATCTAAAATGCTTGAAAATGATTATTTTAGCAAAACAACGTTTGAGCTTTAATCTGCGTTTTAACGAGTAAAACAGCTAAAAACGACAGAAATTTTATTATTCGTTTTTATTAATATTGCGTCTTTTGAACGATTTCAACAATCTAAAATGCTTGAAAATGATTATTTTAGCAAAACAGCACGTTTTGAGCTTTAATCTGCGTTTTAACGCGTAAAACAGCATAAAACGACTGAAATTTTTATTATTCGTTTTTATTAATATTGCGTCTATTTGAACGATTTCAAAGATCTAAAATGCTTGAAAATGATTATTTTAGCAAAAGCAGCACGTTTTGAGCTTTAATCTGCGTTTTAACGCGTAAAACAGAATAAAATGACGAATTTTTATTATTCGTTTTGATTAATATTGCTTCTATTTGAACGATTTCAACGATCTAAAATGCTTGAAAATGATTATTTTAGCAAAACAGCACATTTTGAGCTTTTAATCTGCGTTTTAACGCGTAAAACAGCATAAAACGACGAAATTTTTATTATTCCTTTTATTAATATTGCGTCTATTTGAAACGATTTCAACGATCTAAAATGCTTGAAAATAATTATTTTAGCAAAACAGCACGTTTTGAGCTTTAATCTGCGTTTTAACGCGTAAACAACATAAAAACGACGAATTTTTATTATTCGTTTTTATTAATATTGCTTCTATTTGAACGATTTCAACGATCTAAAATGCTTGAAAATGATTATTTTAGCAAAACAGCACGTTTTGAGCTTTAATCTGCGTTTTAACGCGTAAAACAGCATAAAACGACGAATTTTTATTATTCGTTTTTATTAATATTGTCTTTTTTTGAACGATTTCAACGATCTAAAATGCTTGAAAATGATTATTTTAGCAAAACAGCGTTTTGAGCTTTAACGCGATTTTAACGCGTAAAACACATTAAATCACGAATTTTTATTATTTGTTTTTTAATAATATGCTTCTATTTAAACGATTTCAACGATCTAAAATGCTTGAAAATGATTATTTTAGAAAACAGCAGTTTTGAGCTTTAATCTGCGTTTTAACGCGTAAAACAGCATAAAACGAGATTTTTTATTATTCGTTTTTATTAATATTACGTCTATTTGAACGATTTCAACGTCTAAAATGTTGAAAATGATTATTTTAGCAAAACAGCACGTTTTCAGCTTTAATCTGCGTTTTAACGCGTAAAACAGCATAAAACGACGAATTTTTATTATTCGTTTTTATTAATATTGCTTCTATTTGAACGATTTCAACGATCTAAAATGCTTGAAAATGATTATTTTAGCAAAACAGCACGTTTTGAGCTTTAATCTGCGTTTTAACGCGTAAAACAGCATAAAAACGACGAAATTTTTATTATTCGTTTTTATTAATATTGCGTCTATTTGAACGATTTCAACGATCGAAAATGCTTGAAAATGATTATTTTAGCAAAACAGCACGTTTTGAGTTTTTAATCTGCGTTTTAACGCATAAAACAGCTTAAAACGACGAATTTTTTATTATTCGTTTTTATAAATATTACTTCCATTTGAACGATTTCAACGATCTAAAATGCTTGAAAATGATTATTTTAGCAAAACAGCACGTTTTGAGCTTTAATCTGCGTTTTAACGCGTAGAACAGCATAAAACGACGAAATTTTATTATTCGTTTTTATTAATATTGCGTCTATTTGAACGATTTCAACGATCTAAAATGCTTGAAAATGATTATTTTAGCAAAACAGCACGTTTTGAGCATTAATCTGCGTTTTAACGCGTAAAACAGCATAAAACGACGAAATTTTTATTATTCTTTTTTTATTAATATTGCGTCTATTTGAACGATTTCAACGATTTAAAATGCTTGAAAATGATTATTTTAGCAAAACAGCACGTTTTGAGCTTTTAATCTGCGTTTTAATGCGTAAAACAGCATAAAACGACTAAATTTTTATTATTCGTTTTTATTAATATTGCGTCTATTTGAACGATTTCAACGATCGAAAATGCTTGAAAATGATTATTTTAGCAAAACAGCACGTTTTGAGTTTTAATCTGCGTTTTAACGCATAAACAGCTTTAAAACGACGAATTTTTTATTATTCGTTTTTATTAATATTACTTCCATTTGAACGATTTCAACGATCTAAAATGCTTGAAAATGATTATTTTAGCAAAACAGCACGTTTTGAGCTTTTAATCTGCGTTTTAACGCATAAAACAGCTAAAACGACGAATTTTATTATTCGTTTTATAAATATTACTTCCATTTGAACGATTTCAACGATCTAAAATGCTTGAAAATGATTATTTTAGCAAAACAGCACGTTTTTGAGCTTTTTAATCTGCGTTTTAACGCGTCAGAACGCATAAAACGACGAAATTTTTATTATTCGTTTTCATTATATTGCGTCTATTTGAACGATTTCAACGATCTAAAATGCTTGAAAATGATTATTTTAGCAAAACAGCACGTTTTGAGCATTAATCTGCGTTTTAACGCGTAAAACACATAAAAACGACGAAATTTTTATTATTCGTTTTTATTAATATGCTATTTGAACGATTTCAACGATCAAAATGCTTGAAAATGATTATTTTAGCAAAACAGCACGTTTTGAGCTTTTAATCTGCGTTTTAACGCGTAAAACAGCATAAAAACGACGAAATTTTTATTATTCGCTTAATATTGTTCTATTTGAACGATTTCAACGATCTAAAATGCTTGAAAATGATTATTTTAGCAAAACAGCACGTTTTGAGTTTAATTCTGCGTTTAAGCGTAAAACAGCATAAAACGACGAAATTTTTATTATTCGTTTTTATTAATATTGCTCTATTTGAACGATTTCAACGATCGAAAATGCTTGAAAAATATATTTTAGCAAACAGCACGTTTTGAGCGTAATCTGCGTTTTAACGATAAAAGCTTTAAAAACGACGTATTTTTTTTATTCGTTTATTTCAACACATTTGAACGATTTCAACGATCTAAAATGCTTGAAATGATTATTTAGCAAAACAGACGTTTTGAGCTTTAAATCTGCGTTTTAACGCGTAGAACAGCATAAAACGACGAAATTTTTTATTATTCGTTTTATTAATATTGACTCTATTTGAACGATTTCAACGATTTAAAATGCTTAAAGATTAATTTTAGCAAAAAGCACGTTTTGAGTTTTAATTGCGTTTTTAATGCGTCAAAAACATAAAAACGACGAATTTTATTATTCGTTTTTATTAATATTGCTCATTTGAAGATTTCAACGATATAAAATGCTTGAAAATGATTATTTTAGCAAAACAGCAAAGTTTTGAGCTATAATCGGCGTTTTAACGCGTAAAACAGCATAAAAATGACGTGAATTTTTTATTATTTTGTTTTTTTATTAATATTGCGTCTATTTGAACGATTTCAACGATCTAAAATGCTTTGAAAATGATTATTTTAGCAAAACAGCACGTTTTGAGCTTTAATTTGCGTTTTAACGCGTAAAACAGCATAAAAACGACGAAATTTTTTATTATTATTCGTTTTTTATTAATATTGCGTCTATTTGAAACCGCGATTTCAACGATCTAAAAATGCTTGAAATTATTTTAGCAAAACAGCACGTTTTGAGTTTTAATCTGCGTTTCAATCGCGTAAAACAGCAGCAAAACACGAATTTTTAGGTTGCCTGTTTTTATTAATATTGCTTCTATTTGAAATCGATTTCAACGATCTAAAATGCTTGAAAATGAATATTTGAAGCGCAAACAGCACGTTTTGAGCTTTAATCTGCGTTTAACGCGTAAAACAGCATAAAACGACGAAGTATTATTCGTTTTTATTAATATTGTTTCCATTTGAACGATTTCAACGATTTAAAATGCTTGAAAATGATTATTTTAGCAGCACGTTTTGAGTTTAACTGCGTTTTAAGGGTAAAACAGCATAAAAAACGACGAAATTTTATTATTCGTTTTTACACAGGTCTATTTGAAACGATTTCAATGTGATTCAAAATGTTTGAAAAATGATTATTTTAGCAAAACAGCACGTTTTGAGTTTAATCTGCGTTTTAACGCGTAAACAGCATAAAAACGACGAATTTATGCCCGTTTTATTATTATTTATTTGAACGATTTCAACGATCTAAAATGCTTGAAAATGATTATTTTAGCAAAACAGCATCGCTTTAATCTGCGTTTTAACGTAAAACAGCATAAAAACGACGAAATTTTACACCGTTTTAATAATATTGCGTCTATCTGGAACGATTTCCAACGATCTAAAATGCTTGAAAATGATTATTTCCAGCAAAACAGCAAGTTTTGAGCTTTAATCTGCGTTTAACGCGTAAACAGCATAAAACAACGAATTTTTTATTCGTTTTTTATTAATATTGCTTCTATTTGAACGGATTTCCGCAACGATCTAAAAATGCTTGAAATGATTATTTTGCGCAAAACAGCACGTTTTGAGTTTTACCCAGGCTTTAAACGCGTAAAACAGCAAAACGACAAAAATTTCGGCTATTCGTTTTATTAATATTGCGTCTATTTGAACGATTTCACCGATCTATAATACGCTTGAAAATGATTATTTTAGCAAAAACAGCACGTTTTGAAAGTTTTAATCTGCGTTTTAACGCGTAAAACAGCATAAAAACGACGAATTTTTTTATTATTCGTTTTGCCAATACGCTCTATTTGAACAAACGACTTCACGATCTAAAATGCTTGAAAATGATTATTTTAGCAAAACAGCACGTTTGAGCTTTAATCTGTGTTTTAACGCGCGTAAAACAGCATAAAAACGACGAAATTTTATTACTGTTTTTAATACACATTGCGTCTATTTGAACGATTTCAACGATCTAAAATGCTTGAAAATGATTATTTTAGCAAACAGCAAAAAGTTTTTGAGCTTTAATCTGCGTTTAAACGTAAAACAGCATAAAACAACGAATTTTTTTTATTCGTTTTTTATTAATATTGTTTCTATTTGAACGATTTCCCAACGATCTAAAATGCTTGAAAAAAATGATTATTTTAGCAAAACAGCACGTTTTGAGCTTTAATCTGCGTTTTGCACCGCGTAAAACAGCATACAAAACGACAAAATTTTTATTATTTGTTTTTTTGGTTTAATATTGCGTCTATTTGAACGTGTGACGATTTCAAATGATCTAAAAATGTGCTTGAAAATGATTATTTTGTGCTAAAACAGCACGTTGAGCTTTTAATTGCGTTTTAACGCGTAAAACAGCATAAAACGACGAATTTTATTATCTGTTTTATTAATATTGCTTCTATTTGAAACGATTTCAAACGATCTAAAATGCTTGAAAATGATTATTTTAGCAAAACAGCACATTTTGAGCTTTAATCTGCGTTTACCATAAAACAGCATAAAACGACAAAAATTTTTGCCATTATCTGTTTTTATTAATATTACAGCCTATTTGAACGATTTCAAATTGATCTAAAATGCTTGAAAATGATTATTTTAGCAAAACAGCACGTTTTGAGCTTTAACCTTGTTTTAACGCGTAAAACAGCATAAAAAAGTCTACGAATTTTTATTATTATTCGTTTTATTAATATTGCTTCTATTTAACGATTTCAACGATCTAAAAATGCTTGAAAATGATTATTTTAGCAAAACAGCACGTTTTGAGCTTTATTCAGTTTTAAAGCGTAAAACAGCATAAAACGACGAAATTTTATTATATCTGTTTTGCCATTGCGTCTATTTGAACGATTTCAACGATCTAAAAATGCTTGAAAATGATTATTTTAACAAAACAGCACGTTTTGAGTTTTAATCTGCGTTTTCCGCGCGTAAAACAGCATTAAAACGACGAATTTTTATTATTCGTTTTTATTAATATTGCTCTATTTGAACGATTTCAACGATCTAAAATGCTTTGAAAATGATTATCAAAACAGCACGTTTTGCTTTAATCTGCGTTTTAACGCGTTAAAACATAAAACGACGAAATCTTTATTATCTGTTTTATTAATATTGCGTCTATTTGAACGATTTCAACGATCTGAAATTGAAATGATATTTTAGCAAAACAGCATCGTTTTGAGCTTTAATCTGCGTTTATCATGTAAACAGTATAAAAACGTGACGAATTTTTATTATTCGTTTTATTATTATTGTTTCTATTGAACGATTTCAACGTTCTAAAATGCTTGAAAATGATTATTTTAGCAAAACAGCACGTTTTGAGATTTAATCTGCGTTTTAACGCGTAAAAACAGCATAAAACGACGAAATTTTTATTATTCGTTTTTATTAATATTGCGACTATTTGAAAACGATTTCCAACGATCTAAAAATGCTTGAAAATGATTATTTTAGCAAAACCGCACGTTTTGAGTTTTAATCTGCGTTTAACGCGTAAACAGCATAAAACACGAATTTTTATTATTCGTTTTTATTATTATTGCTTCGATTTGAACGATTTCAACGTGATCTAAAATGCTTGAAAATGATTATTTTAGCAAAACAGCACGTTTTGAGCTTTAATCTGCGTTTTAACGCGTAAAACAGCATAAAACGACGTAAAATCTTTTTATTATTCGTTTTTTTATTAATATTGCTTTTATTTTGAACGATTTCAACGATCTAAAATGCTTGAAAATGATTATTTTAGCGTCGTTTTGTTTAATCTGCGCCACGCGTAAACAGCATAAAACGACGAAATTTTTATTATTCGTTTTTTATTAATATTGTGTCTTATTTAACGATTTCAACGATCTAAAATGCTTGAAAAATGATATTTTGTGGCAAAACAGCACGTTTTGAGCTTTAATCTGCGTTTTAACGCAAAAACAGCATAAAGACGACGATTTTTTATTATTCGTTTTATTAATAATGCTTCTATTTGAACAATTTCAACGATCAAAAATGCTTGAAACATACCGCAGCAAAACAGCACGTTTTGCTTTAATCTGCGTTTTAACGCGTAAACAGCATAAAACGACGAAATTTTTATTCTTCGTTTTTGCCATTATTGCGTCTCTTTGAACGATTTCAACGATCTAAAATGCTTGAAAATGATTATTTTAGCAAAACAGCATGCGTTTTGAGTATAAAAACGACAATTTTTGGCTATTCGTTTTTATTAATATTGCTTCTATTTTGAACGATTTCAACGATCTAAAATGTTTGAAAAATGATTATCTAGCAAAACCGCACGCGTTTTGAGTTTTAATCTGCGTTTTAACGCGTAAAATAAGTTACAAAAAACTATGAAATTTTGTATTATTCGTTTTTTATTAATATTGCGTCTATTTGGAACGATTTCAACGATCTAAAATGCTTGAAAATGATTATTTTAGCAAAACAGCAGTTTTGAGTTTAACCCGCGCTTTTAACGCGTAAACAGCGAAAAAACGTCGAATTTTTTGTATTATTCGTTTTTATTAATATTGATTCTATTTGAACGATTTCAACGATCTAAAAATGCTTGAAAATGAATATTTTAGCAAAACAGTGTACGTTTTGAGTTTTTAATCTGCGTTTTAACGTCTAAAACAAAGCAAAAACGACGAAATTTTATTATTCGTTTTTATTAATATTGGGTCTATTTGAACGATTTCAACGATCTAAAATGCTTGAAAATGATTTTCATTTTAGCAAAACAGCACGTTTTGTTTAATCTGCGTTCTAACGCGTAAACAGCATAAAAACGACGAATTTTTTATTATCTGTTTTTATTAATATTGTTTCTATTTGAAACGATTTCAACGATCTAAAAATGCTTGAAAATGATTATTTTAGCAAAACAGCATCATCGTTTTGAGCTTTAATCTGCGTTTTAACGCGTAAACAGCATGCAAAACCACGAAATTTTTATTATCTGTTTTTATTAATATTGCGTCTATTTAAACGATTTCAACGATCTAAAATGCTTGAAAATGATTATTTTAAAAACAGCACGTTTTGAGCTTTAATCTGCGTTTTAACGCAAAACAGCATAAAAACGACGAATTTTTTATTATTCGTTTTTTATCAATATTGCTTCTCTATTTGAAACGATTTCAACGATCTAAAATGTGCTTGAAAATGATTATTTAGCAAAACAGCACGTTTTGAGCTTTTAATCTGCGTTTTAACGCGTAAAACAGCATAAAACGACGAAATTTTTTATTATTCGTTTTTATTAATATTATGTCTATTTGAAACGATTTCAACGATCTAAAAATGCTGTGAAAATGATTATTTCCAGTGCCGCACGTTTTGAGCTTTAATCTGCGTTTAACGGCAAAACAGCATAAAATCGACTAATTTTTTTTATTATTCGTTTTTATTTACCATTACTTCTATTTGAACGATTTTAACGGATCTAAAATGCTTGAAAATGATTATTTTAGCAAACAGCACGTTTTGAGTTTTAATCTGCGTTTTAACGCGTAAAAATGCAGCAAAACGACGAAATTTATTATTCGTTTTTTATTAATATTGGTGTCTATTTGAACAATTTCAACGATCTAAAATGCTTGAAAATGATTTATTTTAGCAAAACAGCACGTTTTGAGCTTTTAATTGGCGTTTTAACGCAAAACAGCATAAAAAACGACGAATTTTTTGGTTATTCGCTTTGCCACATTGCTTCTATTTGAACGATTTCAAACGATCAAAAATGCTTAAAAATGATTTTTTTAGCAAAACAGCTTTTTTGGTTTTAATCTGCGTTTTAACGCGTAAAAAAACTTAAAAAACGACAAATTTTTATTATTCTTTTTTTATTAATTTTTGGCTTTTTTGAACGATTTCAACGTTTTAAAAAATGCTTGAAAATAAATTTTTTTTAGCAAAACAGCACTTTTGGTTTTAATCTGCGTTTTAAGGTAAAACAGCAAAAAAAGGGACAAATTTTTTTATTATTCTTTTTTTTATTAATATTGTTTCCCTATTTGAACGTTTTCCCAACGATTTAAAATGTTTGAAAATGATTATTTTAGCAAAACAGAAAGTTTTGAGTTTTTAATCGGCTTTTTTAACGCGTAAAAAAACAAAAAAAAGACGAATTTTTATTATTTTTTTTTTATTAATATTCCCCGTTTTATTTAAAAACGATTTCAACGATCTAAAATGTTTGAAATGATTATTTTAAAAAACCCCTTTTTTGAGTTTTTAATTTGCGTTTTAACGCGTAAAACGCTTAAAAAACGACAAAATTTTTATTATTCTTTTTTTTAAAATTGCTTCTATTTGAACGTTTTTAACGATCAAAAAATGCTTAAAAAATGATTATTTTAGCAAAACAGCACTTTTTGAGTTTTTAATCTGCGTTTTAACGCGTAAAAACGCAAAAAAACGACGTTTTTTTATTATTTTTTTTTAAATTTGCTTTTTTTTAACGTTTTAACGACAAAATTTAAAAATATTTTTTAAAAAAGCCTTTTGACTTTAAGGGGTTTTAAGCTAAAAAATAAAACGAAAAATTTTTTTATTTGTTTTTTTAAAACTTTAAACGTTTTAACGCAAAAATTTAAAATTTTTTTTAAAAAAGCCTTTTGACTTTTAACTTTTTTAAGCAAAAAAATTTTAAAAAACGAATTTTTTTTTTTTTTTAAACTTTTTTTAACGATTTAAATCTTTTAAAATGTTTTTTGAAAAACCACTTTTTAGTTTTTAAGGGTTTTTTGAAAACAGCATAAAAAAAAATTTTATTTTCTTTTATTAAACCCTCAAAAATTTTTAAGTTAAAATGTTTAAAAGAAAATTTTTAAAAAAAATTTTTTTTGGTTTTAACGTTTTAAGCAAAAAACGCTAAAACAAAAATTTTAACGTTTTTTTTAAAATTGTTTTTTAAATTTTCCTTAAAAAAGTTAAAAGATTATTTTGCAAAAAAGATTTTAATTGGGAAAAGCAAAAAAAACCAAAAAAACGCAAAAATTTTTTTTTTTTTATTTTTTTGCATTTAACGATTAAAATTTTAAAATGTTATTTAAAAAAACACTTTTGGTTTAATCTGGTTTTAACGCGTAAACAGCAAAAACGACAAATTTTTTTATTATTCTTTTTTTTATTAATTTGCTTCGAACGTTTCAACGATCTAAAATGCTTGAAAATGATTATTTTAGCAAAACAGCACGTTTTGAGCTTTAATCTGCGTTTTAACGCAAAAACAGCATAAAGACGACGATTTTTTTTTATTATTCGTTTTTATTAATAATGCTTCTATTTGAACAATTTCAACGATCTAAAATGCTTGAAAATGATAATTTTAGCAAAACAGCACGTTTTAAGCTTTAATCTGCGTTTTAACGCGTAAAACAGCATAAAACGACGAAATTTTTATTCTTCGTTTTTATTAATATTGCGTCTCTTTGAACGATTTCAACGATCTAAAATGCTTGAAAATGATTATTTTAGCAAAACAGCATGTTTTGAGCATAAAAACGACAATTTTTATTATTCGTTTTTATTAATATTGCTTCTATTTGAACGATTTCAACGATCTAAAATGTTTTGAAAATGATTATTTTAGCAAACCGCACGTTTTGAGTTTTAATCTGCGTTTTAACGCGTAAAACAGCATAAAAACGACGAAATTTTTATTATTCGTTTTTATTAATATTGCTCTATTTGAACGATTTCAACGATCTAAAATGCTTGAAAATGATTATTTTAGCAAAACAGCACGTTTGAGCTTTAATCTGCGTTTTTAGCGTAAAACAGCATAAAAACGTCGAATTTTTTATTATTCGTTTTTATTAATATTGATTCTATTTGAACGATTTCAACGATCTAAAATGCTTGAAAATGAATATTTTAGCAAAAGTACGTTTGAGCTTTTAATCTGCGTTTTAACGCCTAAAACAGCATAAAAACGACGAAATTTTTATTATTCGTTTTATTAATATTGGGTCTATTTGAACGATTTCAACGATCTAAAATGCTTGAAAATGATTATTTTAGCAAAACAGCGTTTTTGAGCTTTAATCTGCGTTCACTAAAAGCATAAAACGACGAATTTTTTATTATTCGTTTTTTATTAATATTGCTTCTATTTGAACGATTTCAACGATCTAAAATGCTTGAAAATGATTATTTTAAAAACAGCACGTTTTGAGCTTTAATCTGCGTTTTAACGCGTAAAACCTAAAATAAAACCACGAAATTTTTATTATTCGTTTTTTATTAATATTGCGTCTATTTAAACGATTTCAACGATCTAAAATGCTTGAAAATGATTATTTTAGCAAAAAGCACGTTTTGAGCTTTAATCTGCGTTTTTAACGCGTAAAACAGCATAAAACGACGAATTTTTATTATTCGTTTTTATCAATATTGCTTCTATTTGAACGATTTCAACGATCTAAAATGCTTGAAAATGATTATTTTAGCAAAACAGCACGTTTTGAGCTTTAATCTGCGTTTTAACGCGTAAAAACATAAAAACGACGAAATTTTTATTATTCGTTTTTATTAATATTGCGTCTATTTGAACGGTTTCAACGATCTAAAATGCTGAAAATGATTATTTTAGCAAAACAGCACGTTTTGAGCTTTAATCTGCGTTTTAACGCGTAAAACAGCATAAAACGACGAATTTTTATTATTCGTTTTTATTAATATTGCTCTATTTGAACGATTACAACGATCGAAAATGCTTAAAAATGATTATTTTAGCAAAACAGCACGTTTTGAGCTTTAATCTGCGTTTTAACGCCTAAAATAAAAAAAAAAACGACAATTTTTTAATTATTGTTTTTTTAAATATTGTTTATTTGAACGTTTTTAACGATCTAAAATGTTGAAAATGATTATTTTAGAAAAACAGCACTTTTTGAGCTTTAATCTGCGTTTAACCCGGAAAACAGAATAAAAAAACAATTTATTATTATTCGTTTTTATTAATATTGCGTCTATTTGAACGATTACAACGATCGAAAATGCTTGAAAATTTATTTAGCAAACAGCGTTTTGAGCAACCTGCGTTTAACGCGTAAACAGTAAAACGACAATTTTATTATTCGTTTTTATTAATATTACTTCCATTTGAACGATTTCAACGATCTAAAATGCTTGAAAATGATTATTTTAGCAAACGCACGTTTTGAGCTTTAATCTGCGTTTTAACGCGTAAACACATAAAACGACGAAATTTTATTATTCGTTTTATTAATATTGCGTCTATTTGAACGATTTCAACGATCTAAAATGCTTGAAAATGATTATTTTAGCAAAACAGCACGTTTTGAGCTTTAATCTGCGTTTTAACGCGTAAAACAGCATAAAACGACAATTTTTATTATTCGTTTTTATTAATATTGCTTCTATTTGAACGATTTCAACGATCTAAAATGCTTGAATATGATTATTTTAGCAAAACAGCACGTAACGCGTAAAACAGCATAAAACGACGAAATTTTATTATTCGTTTTTATTAATATTGCGTCTATTTGAACGATTTCAACGACCTAAAATGCTTGAAAATGATTTTTTTAGCAAAACAGCACGTTTGAGCTTTAATCTGCGATTTAACGCGTAAAACAGCATAAAACGACGAATTTTTATTATTCGTTTTTATTAATATTGCTTCTATTTGAACGATTTCAACTATCTAAAATGCTTGAAAATGATTATTTTAGCAAAACAGCACGTTTGAGCTTTAATGTGCGTTTTAACGCGTAAAACAGCATAAAACGACGAAATTTTTATTATTCGTTTTTATTAATATTGCGTCTATTTGAACGATTTCAACGATTTAAAATGCTTGAAAATGATTATTTTAGCAAAACAGCACGTTTTGAGCTTTAATCTGCGTTTTAACGCCTAAAACAGCATAAAAACGACGAATTTTTATTATTCGTTTTTATTAATATTGCTTCTATTTGAACGATTTAACGATCTAAAATGCTTGAAAATGATTATTTTAGCAAAACAGCACGTTTTGAGCTTTAATCTGCGTTTTAACGCGTAAAACAGCATAAAAACAGACGAAATTTTTATTATTAGTTTTTATTAGTATTGCGTCTATTTGAAGATTTCAACGATCTAAAATGCTTGAAAATGATTATTTTAGCAAAACAGCACGTTTTGAGCTTTAATCTGCGTTTTAACGCTAAAACAGCATAAAAACGACGAAATTTTTATTATTGTTTTTATTAATATTGCTTCTATTTGAACGATTTCAACGATCTAAAATGCTTAAAAATGATTATTTTAGCAAAACAGCACGTTTTGAGCTTTAATCTGCGTTTTAACGCTTAAAACAGCATAAAACGACAAAATTTTTATTATTCGTTTTTATTAATATTGCGTCTATTTGAACGATTTCAACGATCTAAAATGCTTGAAAATGATTATTTTAGCAAAGCAGCACGTTTTGAGCTTTAATCTGCGTTTTAACGCGTAAAACAGCATAAAACGACGAATTTTTATTATTCGTTTTTTATGAAAATTGCTTCTATTTAAACGATTTCAACGATCTAAAATGCTTGAAAATGATTATTTTAGTAAAACAGCATGTTTTGAGCTTTAATCTGCGTTTTAATGCGTAAAACAGCATAAAACGAAGAAATTTTTATTATTCGTTTTTATCAATATTACGTCTATTTGAACGATTTCAACGATCTAAAATGATTGAAAATGATTATTTTAGCAAAACAGCACGTTTTGAGCTTTAATCTGCGTTTTAACGCGTAAAATAGCATAAAAACGACGAATTTTTATTATTCGTTTTTATTAATATTGCTTCTATTTGAACGATTTCAACGATCTAAAATGCTTGAAAATGATTATTTTAGCAAAACAGCACGTTTTGAGCTTTAATCTGCGTTTTAACGCGTAAAACAGCATAAAAACGACAAATTTTTATTATTCGTTTTTATTAATATTGCTTCTATTTGAACGATTTCAACGATCTAAATGCTTGAATATGATTATTTTAGCAAAACAGCACGTAACGCGTAAAACAGCATAAAACGACGAAATTTTATTATTCGTTTTTATTAATATTGCGTCTATTTGAACGATTTCAACGACCTAAAATGCTTGAAAATGATTATTTTAGCAAAACAGCACGTTTGAGCTTTTAATCTGCGTTTTAACGCGTAAACAGCATAAAACGACGAATTTTTGATTATTCGTTTTTATTAATATTGCTTCTATTTGAACGATTTCAACTATCTAAAATGCTTGAAAATGATTATTTTAGCAAAACAGCACGTTTTGAGCTTTTAATCTGCGTTTTAACGCGTAAAACAGCATAAAACGACGAAATTTTTATTATTCGTTTTTTATTAATATTGCCGTCTATTTGAACGATTTCAACGATTTAAAATGCTTGAAAATGATTATTTTAGCAAAACAGCACGTTTTGAGCTTTAATCTGCGTTTTAACGCGTAAAACAGCATAAAACGACGAATTTTTATTATTCGTTTTTATTAATATTGCTTCTATTTGAACGATTTCAACGATCTAAAATGCTTGAAAATGATTATTTTAGCAAAACAGCAAGTTTTGTGCTTTAATCGGCGATTTAACGCGTAAAACAGCATAAAACGACAGAAATTTTTATTATTTGTTTTATTAATATTGTTTCTATTTGAACGATTTCAACGATCTAAAATGCTTGAAAATGATTATTTTAGCAAAACAGCACGTTTTGGAGAATCTGCGTTTTTAACGCGTAAAACAGCATAAAACGACAATTTTTTTATTATTCGTTTTTATTAATATTGCTTCTATTTGAACGATTTAAACGTTTAAAATGCTTGAAAATGATTATTTTAAAAACGGGTTTTGAGCTTTAACGGTTTTGAGGGAAAAAAAGCATAAAACGCGAAATTTTTATTATTCTTTTTTATTAATATTGCGTCTATTTAAGTTTCAACGATCTAAAATGTTTAAAAATGATTATTTTAAAAAAAGCTTTTTGAGTTTTAATCTCGTTTTAACGGTAAAACAAAAAAACGACAAATTTTTTATTATTCTTTTTTATTAATATTGTTTATTTGAACTTTTCAAGAAAAATGCAAAAATGATTTTTTTTAGCAAAACAGCACGTTTTGAGTTTAATCTGCGTTTTAACGCGTAAAACAGCATAAAACGCAATTTTTTAATTTATTGTTTTTTATAATATTCCTTTTGAACGATTTCAACGATCTAAAATGCTTAAAATGATTATTTTAGCAAAACAGCACTTTTTAATTTAATTTGCGTTTAACGCGAAAACAGCATAAAACGACAAATTTTTTATTATTCGTTTTTATTAATATTGGTCTTTTGAACGATTTCAAGATCTAAAATGCTTAAAAATGATTATTTTAGCAAAACAGCACGTTTTGAGCTTTAATCTGCTTTTAACGCGTAAAACAGCATAAAACGACGAATTTTTATTATTCGTTTTTATTAATTTGCTTCTATTTAACGATTTCAACGATCTAAAATGTTAAAAATGATTATTTTGCAAAACAGCCGTTTTGAGTTTAATCTGCTTTAACGCGTAAAACACAAAAAAACGACGTTTTTTTAATTCGTTTTTATTAATATTGCTTTTTTGAACGATTTAAACGATTTAAAATGCTTGAAAATGATTTTTTTAGCAAAACAGCACTTTTTGAGTTTTTAATCTGCGTTTTGACGCGAAAAACAGCAAAAAAACGGAAATTTTTATTATTTTTTTTATTAATATTGCGTCTATTTGAAGGGTTTTCAACGATCTAAAATGTTTGAAAATGTTTTTTTAGCAAAACAGCCGTTTTGAGCTTTAATCTGTTTTAACGCTAAAACAGCATAAAACGAAAATTTTTTATTATTCGTTTTTATTAATTTTTTTATTTGAACGATTTCAACGATCTTGCTTGAAAATGATTATTTTAGCAAAACAGCCGTTTTGAGTTTTAATCGGGTTTTCGCGAAAACACATAAAAACGACGAAATTTTTTTTTATTCTTTTTTATTAATATTGCGTCTATTTGAACGATTTCAACGATCTAAAATGCTTGAAAAGTTATTTTAGCAAAAACACTTTTTTGAGTTTTTAATCTGCGTTTTAACGCGAAAACGGCATAAAACGACGAAATTTTTTTATTTTTTTTTAAATTGCGTTTTTTGAACGATTTCAACGTTAAAATGCTTGAAAATGATTTTTTTAGCAAAAACAGCACGTTTTGAGTTTAATCTGGTTTTAAGCAAAACAGCATAAAACGACGAATTTTTATTATTCGTTTTTATTAATATTGCTTCTTTTGAACGATTTCAACGATCTAAAATGCTTGAATAGATTATTTTGCAAAACAGCACGTAACGCGTAAAACAGCATAAAACGACAAAATTTTTTATTTTTCTTTTTTTATTAATATTGCGTCTATTTGAACGATTTCAACGACCTAAAATGCTTAAAAATGATTTTTTTAGCAAAAGGGGTTTGAGCTTTAATCTGCGTTTTAACGCGTAAAACACATAAAACACAATTTTTTAATTTTTTATTAATATTGCTTCTTTTTTGAACGATTTAAATTCTAAATGCAAAAATGATTTTTTTGCAAAACCGTTTTGAGTTTTTATCGCGTTTTAACGCGTAAAACACATAAAACGGAAATTTTTTTATTCGTTTTTATTAATATTGCGTCTATTTGAACGATTTAAAGTTTTGCTTGAAAATGATTTTTTTTAGCAAAACAGCACGTTTTGAGAATCTCGTTTTAAGGGTAAAACAGCTAAAAACGACAAATTTTTTTATTATTCGTTTTTAAAATATTGTTCTATTTGAACGATTTAAACGATCTAAAATGCTTAAAAATGTTATTTTGAAAACAGCAATTTTTAGCTTTAATCCTTTTTTAACGCAAAACAGCATAAAACGACAAAATTTTTTTATTATTTTTTTTTTTATTAATATTGCGTCTTTTGAACGTTTTCCCAACGATTTTAAAAGGGCGAAAATGATTATTTTAGAAAAACACCCTTTTGGGAGATTTAATCTCCCGTTTTAACGCGAAAAAAGTTAAAAAACGACGAATTTTTTATTTTTTTCGTTTTTTTTAATATTGCTTCATTTGAACGATTTAAACGATCTAAAATGCTTGAAAATAAATTATTTTAGCAAAACGCCTTTTTGAGTTTTAATTTGCTTTTTAACGCGTAAAAAGCAAAAAAAACGACAAAAATTTTATTATTCGTTTTTTTTAAATATTGCGTCTATTTGAACGATTTCAACGATCAAAAAATGCTTAAAAATGATTATTTTTAAAAGCAAAACAGCACGTTTTGAGTTTTTAATCTGCGTTTTAACGCGAAAAAACAAAAAAACGAGGGAATTTTTTTTTTTTGTTTTTACTTTAAATTTGCTTCTATTTGGGAAACGATTTCAAGGGGATAAAAAATGCTTGAAAATGATTTTTTTAGCAAAACACCCACGTTTTGTGCTTTAACCCCGCTTTTTAACGCGTAAAAACAGCAAAAAAACGACAAAATTTTTTATTATTTCGTTTTTATTAATATTGCGTCTTTTTTGAAGGGTTTCAACGATCAAAAAATGCTTAAAAAATGATTTTTTTAGAAAAAACAGCACGTTTTGGGGTTTTAATCTGCTTTTTTAACCCGGGTAAAACAGCTTAAAAACGACGAATTTTTTTTTTTCTTTTTTTAAATTAAAATTTCTTTTTTGGGAACGATTTAAACGATCAAAAAATGCTTGAAAATGATTATTTTAGCAAAACAGAAACGTTTTGAGCTTTAACCGGTTTTAACGCGTAAACAGCAAAAAAACGACGAATTTTTATTATTCTTTTTTTATTAATATTGCTTCTTTTTGGGTTTTTTTCAACGATTTAAAATGTTTTGAAAATGATTATTTTGAAAAACGACGTTTGAGTTTTTAATCTGCGTTTTGACGCGAAAAACAATAAAACGACAAAATTTTTTTATTTTTCCCTTTTTTATTAATATTGGGGTCTATTTGAACGAATTTCCCAAGGGTCAAAAAAATGTTTAAAAATAAATTTTTTTTAGAAAAAACAGCACTTTTTGAATTTTAATCTGGGGTTTTTAACGGGAAAACCAGCAAAAAAACGAAAAATTTTTTTTATTCTTTTTTATTAATATTGTTTCCCTATTTGAACGATTTCAAGATCAAAAAATGCTTAAAAATGATTATTTTAGAAAAACCCAAAAATTTTGAGCTTTAATCTGCTTTTTAACCGTAAAACGGCAAAAAAACCAAACAAAAATTTTTTTATTTTAAATTAAATTGGTCTATTTAAAACGTTTTCCCAACGATCAAAAATGTTTGGGAAAATGATTATTTTAGCAAAACACCCGTTTTGTTTTTTTAACCCCGCGTTTTAACGCGTAAAAGGGGAAAAAAACGACAAAATTTTTTATTATTTGTTTTTATTAATATTCCCCCCCATTTAAAACGATTTAAAACGATCAAAATGCTTGAAAATGATTATTTTAGAAAACAGCACGTTTTGAGCTTTAATCTGCTTTTTAACGCGTAAAAAAACAAAAAAAACGACAAATTTTTTTATTATTCTTTTTTTATTAATATTGCTTCTTTTTGGGAACGATTTAAACGATCTAAAATGCTTGAATATGATTATTTTAGCAAAAAAGCACGAAACCGCGTAAAACAGAAATAAAACGACAAAATTTTTTATTATTCGTTTTTTATTAATATTGCGTCTATTTGAAGGGTTTTTCCCAACGACCAAAAAAGGGTTTTGAAAATGATTTTTTTTAGAAAAAACAGCACGTTTGAGTTTTTAACCCTGCGTTTTAACGCGTAAAACAGCAAAAAAACGACTTTTTAATTATTCGTTTTTTTTTAAATTTGGGGCTTCTATTTAAAACGTTTTCCCAACTATCTAAAATGCTTAAAAATGATTATTTTAGCAAAACAGCACTTTTTGAGCTTTTATCTCCCGTTTTAACGCGTAAAAAAACAAAAAAACGACAAAAATTTTATTTTTCTTTTTGGAATTATTGCGTCTATTTAAACCGTTTCCCCAACGTTTTAAAAAATGCTTGAAAATGATTTTTTTAGCAAAACAGCACGTTTTGGGGTTTTAATCTGCTTTTTAACGCGTAAAAAAACATAAAAACGACGAATTTTTATTATTCGTTTTTATTAATTTTGGGCTTCTTTTTGGGAACGTTTTCAACGATCTAAAATGCTTGAAAATGATTATTTTGGAAAAAAACAAAAAAAAGTTTTGAGTTTAATCGGCTTTTTTAACGCGAAAAACAGTTTTAAAAAACGAAAATTTTTTTTATTTTTTTTTTTATTAATATTGCGTCTATTTGAACGATTTCAACGATCAAAAAATGCTTAAAAAATGATTTTTTTAAAAACAGCACTTAAGGCGTTTTAACGCAAAAACACAAAAAAAACGACGAAATTTTTTATTTTTTGTTTTTATTAATTTTGGGTCTTTTTTAACGATTTAAACGATCTAAAAATGCTTGAAAATGATTATTTTGAAAACGCACGTTTTGAGTTTAATCTGCGTTTTAACGCGTAAAACAGCATAAAACGACAAATTTTTTATTATTCGTTTTTATTAATATTGTTCTATTTGAACGATTTCAACGATCTAAAATGCTTAAAATGATTATTTTAGCAAAAACACTTTTTGGTTTTTTTGCTTTAACGCGTAAAACAAAAAAAAACGACGAAATTTTATTATTGTTTTTTTTAAATATTGCGTCTATTTGAAGGGTTTCAACGATCTAAAATGTTGAAAATGATTATTTTAGCAAAACAGCACTTTTTGAGCTTTAATCTGCGTTTTAACGCGTAAAAAACAAAAAACGACAAATTTTTTTATTATTCTTTTTTTTTAAATTTGCTTTAGAACGATTTCAACGACAAATGCTTGAAAATGATTATTTTAGAAAACAGCACTTTTTGGCTTTAACCGTTTTAACGCGTAAAACATAAAAACGAGAATTTTTTATTATTCGTTTTTATTAATATTGCTCTATTTGAACGATTTCAACGTTTAAAAAATGCTTAAAAAATGATTATTTTAGCAAAACAGCACGTTTGAGCTTTAATCGCGTTTTAACGCGTAAAACAGCATAAAACGACAATTTTTATTATTCGTTTTTATTAATACTTTATTTGAACATTTCAACGATCAAAAAAATGCTTGAAAATGATTATTTTAGCAAAACAGCACTTTTGAGTTTTAATCTGCGTTTTAACGGAAAAAACAAAAAAAAGGAAATTTTTTTTTTCTTTTTTAAAAAAAAATTTTTTTTTGAAAAACGATCTAAAATGCTTGGATTATTTTGAAAACAGCATTTTAGTTTTAATCTGCTTTTTAAACCCGGAAAAACAAAAAAAAAATTTTATTATTCGTTTTTATTAATTTTGGGTCTTTTAACGTTTCAACGATCTAAAATGCTTAAAAGATTATTTGAAAAAAACGTTTTGAGCTTTAATCTGCGTTTTAACGCGAAAAAACAATAAAACGAAAAATTTTTATTATTCGTTTTTATTAAATTGCTTCTATTTAACGATTTCAACGATCTAAAATGCTTGAAAATATTTTTTAAAAACAGCTTTTTTTTTTTAACGCTTTTTAAGCAAAAACAGATAAAAAAATTTTTTATTATTTTTTTTAAAAATTTGGGCCATTTAACGATTTAAGTTTTAAAATGTTGAAAAGATTTTTTAAAAAAAAAGGGGATTTTTAACGTTTTTTTTTAAAAAACGTAAAAAAAAGTTTTTTTTTTTTTTTTTTTAAAGTTTTT
>NW_027046342.1:0-26988 GCF_025399875.1 Dalotia coriaria | reverse complement strand
AATAATAAAACGAATTAATTTCGTTTTTTGTGTGCGTAAAGCAGAAAAATAAAACGTGCGTTTCAAATAAGCATTTCAAGCATTTTAGATCGTTGAAATCGTTCTGACAATATTAACGATAATAAATTCGTCTTTTAGCGTTTACGCGTTAAAACGCAGATTAAGCTCAAACGTGCTGTTTTGCTAATAGCATTTCAGCATTTTAATCGTTGAAATCGTTCAAATAGAACAATATTAATAAAAACGATAATAAAAATTCGTCGTTTTATGCTGTTTACGCGGTAAAACCAGATTAAACTCAAAACGTGCTGTTTGCAAAATACTTTTCAAGCAGATCGTTGAAATCGTTCAAAATAGAGCAATATAAAAAACGAATAATAAAATTTGCGTTTATGCTTTTACGCGTTAAAACCGATTAAAACTCAAAACGTGCGTGTTTTGCTAAAATAAGCATTTTCAAGCATTTAGATCGTTGAAATCGTTTCAAATAGAAGCAATATTAATAAAAACGAATAATAAAAATTTCGTCGTTTTTATGCTGTTTTACGCGTTAAAACGCAGATTAAAGCTCAAAACGTGCTGTTTTGCTAAAATAAAGCATTTTCAAGCATTTTAGATCGTTGAAATCGTTCAAATAGAGCAATATTGCAAAACGAATAATAAAAATTTCGTCTTTTTTTATGCTGTTTTACGCGTTAAAACGCAGATTAAAGCTCAAAACGTGCTGTTTTGCAAAATAAGCATTTTCAAGCATTTTAGATCGGTTGAAATCGTTCAAATAGACGCAATATAAAAACGAATAATAAAAATTCGTCGTTTTTAGCTGTTTACGCGTTAAAACGCAGATTAAAAGCTCAAAACGTGCTGTTTTGCTAAAATAAGCATTTTCAAGCATTTTAGATCGTTGAAATCGTTCAAATAGAGCAATATTAATAAAAACGAATAATAAAATTTCGTCGTTTTATGCTGTTTGCAGTTAAAACGCAGATTAAAGCTAAAACGTGCTGTTTTGTTAAAATAACATTTTCAAGCATTTTAGATCGTTGAAATCGTTCAAATAAAGCAATATTAATAAAACGAATAATAAAAATTCGTCGTTTTTATGCTGTTTTACGCTTAAAACGCGATTAAAAGCTCAAAACGTGCTGTTTTGCACAAATGCTATTTTCAAGCATTTTGATCGTTGAAATCGTTCAAATAGACGCAATATTAATAAAACGAATAATAAAAATTTCGTCGTTTTATGCTGTTTACGTTAAACGCAGATTAAAGCTCAAACGTGCTGTTTTTTGCTAAAATAAGCATTTTGAAAACGGCTTTAGATCTGGAAATCGTTCAAATAGAAGTATTAATAAAAAACTAATAATAAAATTTCGTCGTTTTTATGCTGTTTTACGCGTTAAAACGCAGATTAAAGGCTCAAAACATTGCTGTTTTGCTAAAATAGCATTTTCAAGCATTTTGGATCGTTGAAATCGTTCAAAATGGGAAACGTATTAATAAAAAAGAATAACAAAATTTCGTCGTTTTATGCTGTTTTACGCGTTAAAACACGCCAGATTAAGAAATAAAACGTACGCTTATTTTTGCTAAAATAAACATTTTTCAAGCATTTTAGATCTTTGAAATCGTTCAAATAGACGCAATAAAAGTAAAACGAATAATAAAAATTTCGTCGTTTTTAGCCTTGTTTTACATATGAAACGATAAAATAAACGTGTATTTTTATAAAATATATATATTTTAAGCATTTAAGATCGTTGAAATCGTTTTCAAATAGACATAATAATAAAAACGAATAATAAAAATTTCGTCATTTTATGCCTGTTTTACGAGTTAAAACGCAGATTAAGCTCAAACGTGCTGTTTTGTTAAAATAAGCATTTTCAAACATTTTAGATCGTTGAAATCGTTCAAATAGACGCAATATTAATAAAACGAATAATAAAAATTCGTCGTTTTTAGCCTTATTTTACGCATTAAAACGCAGATTAAACTCAAAACGTGCTGTTTTGCTAAAATAAGCATTTTCGAAGCATTTTAGATCGTTGAAATCGTTCAAATAGAAGCAATTAATAAAACGAATAATAAAAATTTATCGTTTTTATGCTGTTTTGGTGAAACGCAGATTAAAAGCTCAAAACGTGCTGTTTGTTAAAATGAGCATTTTCAAGCATTTACAGATCGTTTAATCGTTTCAAATAGAAGCAATAACTAATAAAAAGAATTCGTCGTTGTTATGCTGTTTTTGCATAAAAAGAAACGCAGATTAGCTCAAAACGTACTGTTTTGCTAAAATAAGCATTTTCAACTTATTTAGATCGTTGCAATCGTTCAAATAGGCCGCAATATTAATAAAACGAATAATAAAAATTTCGTCGTTTTATGCTGTTTTACGCGGTCAAAACGCAGATTAAGCTCAAAACGATGCTGTTTTGCTTCAAAATATTTCAAACATTTTAGATCGTTGAAAATCCGTTCAAATAAATCAATATTAGCAAAACGAATAATAAAAAAATTCGTCGTTTTTCAGCTGTTTGAAGTTAAAACGCAAGATTAAAGCTCAAAGCGATGCTGTTTTGTTAAAATAAACATTTTCAAACATTTTAGATCGTTGAAATCGTTCAAATAGAGCATGTGTAAAAACGATAATGATTCGTCGTTTTTATGCACCATTTTACGCGTTAAAGCAGATTAAGCTCAAAACGTACTGTTTTGCTAAAATTAGCATTTTCTGGCGGTGCAGTCGTTGCAATCGATTTAAATAGACGCAATATTAATAAAAACTGAATAATAAAATTTCATCGTTTTTATACTGGCGCGTTAAAACGCAGATTAAAAACTCAAAACGATGCTGTTTTGCTAAAATAAAAACATTTTCAAGCATTTTAGATCGTTGAAATCGTTCCGATAAAATCAATATTAACGAATAATAAAAAATTCGTCGTTTTTATGCTGTTTTACGCGTTTAGCTTACTGAATTAAAGCTCAAAGCGGCGCATTTAATAATAACATTTTCATGTACATTTTAGATCGTTAATCGTTGACCGAGCAATATTAATAAAAACGAATAATAAAAGAACTACGTCGTTTTTATGCTGCTGCGTTAAAACGCAGATTAAAAGCTCAAAACGTGCCATTTTTGCTAAAATAATGTTGCTGGCATTTTAAGATCGTTAAAGAATCGTTCAAATAAACGTATGGCCGCAAACCAACCAAAATTTCGTCGACATTAACATTTTGCGTTAAAACGCAGATTGGCTTCGGCGTGCTGTTTTGCTAAAATAAGCATTTTCAAGCGTTTTGGTCATTTGAAATCGTTCAAATGAAGCAATGGCAAGCGAAAGAATAATAAAAATTTCATTGTTTATGCTGACTTTACGTGAAACACCAGATTCGCTCGGCGTAACCTGTTTTGCTAAAATAAGCATTTTTCAAGCATTTTAGATCTTTAGAAATGAACAAAATGAACTGACCGAGCAAAACGAATAATAAAATTTCGTCGTTTTATGCTGTTTTGCGCGCGGTAAAAACGCAGGGTAAACTCAACCTGTTTTTGCTGAAGCCAAGCATTTTAAAGCGGCAGATCGTCGTTTAAAATAGACGCAATAATGGCAAAACGAATAATAAAAATTTCGTCGTTTTTGTTGTTTACGAGTTAAAACGCAGATTAAAAAGCTCAAACGATATGTTTTGTTGGCCGCTTTTCAAACATTTTGAATCAGGTGAAATCGCGTTTCAAATAGACGCAATATTAAGCAAAAACGGAGCAAAAGATTTAAGGTTTTTATGCTGTTTTGCGTTAAACGCAGATTAAAGCTGGGCTGTTTTAAAATAAGCATTTTCAAGCATTTTAGATCGTTAAAATCATTTCGATAAACAACCGGCAAAAACGAATAATAAAAATTTATCGTTTTGCGCTGGGCGTTGAACGCAGATTAAAATGCGCTTTGTTAAAATGAGCATTTCAAACGGCAGTCGTTGAAATCGTTCCAAATGAAGTAATGTGTAAAATTCTGTCGTTGTTATGCTGCGTTGAAACGCAGATTAAACTCAAAACGTGCTGGAAAATAAGCATTTCAAGCATTTTAGATCGTTGCAATCCGTTCAAATAGACGCCGTAGTAATAAAAACAGATAATAAAATTTGTCGATTTTATGCTGTTTACGCGTCGCAAACGCAGGTCAGAAGCTAAAGGCGATGCTGCTTTTCAAATAAGCATTTCAATTTTAAATCAGATTGAAATCGTTCAAATAAAATCAATATTAATAAAAAAGGAAACGGAATAATAAAAAATTCGTCGTTTTTCTCACAGCTGTTTGCGCTGAGTTAAACGCGGCGGTCAAAAGCTCAAAAACGTGCTGTTTGTTAAAATAAACATTTTACTGCAAACGTGCGTCAATTTAAAATCGTTCCGGAAATAGAAACGTATTAATAAAAACGAATGCGTAAAAATTCATATTGTTTTATGCTGGTATTTTGCGTAAAAACGCAGATTAAGCTCAAAAACGTGCTGTTTGCTACGTCAGCGGCACAAGCATTTTGGTAGTTGAAATCGTTCCGCGTCGACGCAATATTCGTAAAGCGATAATAAAATTTCGTCGTTTATGCTGTTTTACGCGCGTTAAAGCGCAAGATTTGAAAAGCTCAAAGCATTTTGCTGTTTTTGCGCTAAAATAAACGCTTTTCAAGCATTTTAGATCGTTGAAATCGTTAAAATGAAGCAATATTAATAAAAACGAATATGAAGGTTAATCGTTTTATGCTGTTTTACGTTAAAACGCGTTAACAAAACGTACTGTTTTGCTAAAGGTGTTAACATTTTCAAGCGATCATTTGCAATCGTTCAAATAGACGCAATAGTAATAAAACGAATAATAAAATTTTAGTGTTTTATACTGTTTTTACGCGTTAAAACGCAGATTAAAAACTCCGGCGCGTTTGCTAAAATAAAACATTTCAAGCATTTTTAGATCGTTTGAAATGATTCCAAAATAAAATCAATATTAATAATAAACGGGCAATAAAAGTTGTCGTTTATATGTTTTTACGCGCCTGGGAATTTAAGCTTTAAAACGTGCTGTTTTTGCTTGTATTAGCATTTTCGCCCAGAACGGTCGGTGAAATCGTTCGCGGAAATAGAGCAATAATAAAACAGATAATAAAGAAAATTTCGTCGTTTTTTTTGTATGCTGTTTTACGCGTTAAAACGCAGATTAAAAACTCAAACGTGCTGTTTTGCTAAAGTAAGCATTTTCAAAGCATTTTGAATCGTTCAGGAAATCGTTCAAATAGAAACAATGGCAAAAACGGGCAATAAAATTTCGTCGTTTTACATGCTGTTTTACGCGTTAAAACGCAGATTAAAAGCTCAAACGTGCTGTTTTTTGCGCAAAATAAGCATTTTCAAGCATTTTAGATCGTTGAAATCGTTCAAATAGAAGCAATATTAATAAAAGATAATAAAATTTCGTCGTTTTATGCTGTTTTACGCGTTAAAACGCAGATTAAAAACTCAAATGTACTGTTTTGCCAAAATAAAACGTAAAACATTTTAGATCGCTGAAATCGTTCCGGCCGGGCAATAAAATAAAAACGAATAATAAAATTTCGTCGTTTTTTGGCGCGGTTTTACGCGTTAAAACGCAAGTCGCAGAAGCAAAACGTGCTGTTTTATAAAATGCGTTTTGGCAGCATTTTAGATCGTTGAAATCCTCTTCAAATGAACGCAATATTAATAAAACGAATAATAAAATTTCATCGTTTTGTGCTGTTTTGAAGTTAAAACGCAGATTAAAACTCAAAACGTGCTGTTTTTATTTAAAATAAGCATTTTCAAACATTTTAGATCACGTTGAATCGTTTCAAATAGACCCCGCAATAATGGCAAAAACGAATAATAAAAAATTCGTCGTTTTGCCTGTTTTACGTTACGCAGATTAAAGCTCAAAACGTGCTGTTTTGCTAAAATAAGCATTTTCAAGCATTTTAGATCGTTGAAATCGTTCATTAAAACGTATTAATAAAACGAATAATAAAATTTATCGTTTTTTATGCTGTTTACGAGTTAAACGCAGATTAAAGCTCAAACGTGCTGTTTTGTTAAAATAATTTCAAAAGCATTTTAGATGGTTAAAATCGTTCAAATGAAACAATATTAAATAAAAAAAATTCGTCGTTTTATGCTGTTTTTACGTGGCACGTTAGCTAAAGCGATGCTGTTTTTGTAAAACCAGCATTTTCAAGCATTTTAGATCGTTGCAATCGTTCGAACAAAAGGCAGGCAATATTAATAAAACGAATAATAAAATTTCGTCGTTTTTATGCTGTTTTACCGCATTCCGAAGCAGATTAAAGCTCAAAACGTGCTGTTTGCTAAAATAAAGCATTTTCAGCTGTTTAGATCGTTACAAATCGTTCGTAGAGTAGTATTAATAAAGCTAAAGAATAATAAAAAAAATTCGTCGTTTTCAGCTGTTTTACAGTAAGAAACGCAGATTAAAGCTCAAAACGTGCTATTTTGTTAAAATAAGGCGCACCGAAACATTTTTGAATCGCAATTTGAGTCGTTCAAATAGAAGCAATATTAATAAAAACGAATAACAAAAATTCGTCGTTTTATATGCTGTTTTACGCGATGAAACGCAGATTAAACTCAAAACGTGCTTTCTTTTGCTAAAATAAAACATTTTCAAGCATTTTAAGATGGTTGATATCGTTTCAAATAGACGCAAACCGGCAAAACGAATAATAAAATTTGTGGAACATGCTGTTTTGTTAAAACGCAGATTAAAAGCTCAAAGAAACGATGCTGTTTTGCTAAAATAAACCTTTTCAAGCATTTTAGATCCGTTGAAATCGTTCAAAATAGAAGCAATATTAATAAAAACGAATAATAAAATTTCGTCGTTTTATGCTGTTTTTTACGCGTTAAAACGCCGTTAAAACTCAAGCTGTTTTGCTAAAATAGCATTTTCAAGCATTTTAGATCTGTTGAAATCGTTCAAATAAAATCAATATTAATAACAAACGAATAATAAAATTTAGTCGTTTTATGCTGTTTTACGCGTTAAAACGCAGATTAAAAGCTCAAAACGATACTGTTTTGCTAATATTAACATTTTCATGCATTTAGATCGTTGAAATCGTTCAAATAAAACTTAATGTGCTTAAAAAACTGAATAATAAAAATTTCGTCGTTTTATGCTGTTTTGCGTTGAAACGCAGATTAAAACTCAAAACGTGCTGTTTTTACGCGCCAAAATGCAGCATTTTTCAGAAGCATTTAGATCGTTGAAATCGTTCAAATAGAGACAATATTAATAAAAAGCGAATAATAATAAAATTTCGTCGTTTTTATGCTGTTTTACGCGTTAAAAAACGCAGATTAAAGCAAAACGATGCTGTTTTCAAATAATCATTTCAAACATTTTAAGATCGTTAAATCGTTCAAAATAGAAGCAATATTAATAAAAACAGAATAAGCCAGGCTGCGTCGTTTTGCTGTTTTGCGTTAAAACGCAGATTTAGCTCAAAACGTGCTGTTTTTAACAAAATAACATTTTCAGAAAACATTTAAGATCTTGAAATCGTTCAAATAGACGCAATAAAAATAAAAACGAATAATAAAAATTTCGTCGTTTTTATGCTGTTGTTTTACGCCAAAACGCAGAAGAATAAAAGCTCGAAACGTGCTGTTTTGTTAAAATAAGCATTTTCAGCATTTTAGATCGTTGAAACGTTCAAATAGAAGCAATATTAAAAAAAACGAATAATAAAAATTCGTCGTTGTTATGCTGTTTTACGCGTTAAAACCGATTAAAGCTCAAATGTACTGTTTTGCTAAAATTAGCATTTTCAAGCATTTAGATCGTTGCACCGTTCAAATAGAACATATAAAAAAACGAATAATAAAAATTTCGTCGTTTTATGTGTTTTACGCGTTAAAACGCAGATTAAAGCTCAAACGTCTGTTTTGCTAAAATAAGCATTTTCAGCATTTTAGATCGTAGAAATCGTTCAAATAAAATCAATATTAATAATAAACGAATAATAAAATTCGTCGTTTTATGCTGTTTTACGTTAAACGCAGTTAAAAGCTCAAAACGTGCTGTTCTGCTAATATTAGCATTTTCATGCATTTTAGATCGTTGAAATTTTCAAATTAAGCTTTAATTTAAAAACGAATAAAAAAATTCGTCGTTTTAAGCTGTTTACGCTTAAAAGCATTAAAGCTCAAAACGTGCTGTTTTGCTAAAAATATTAATTTTAGATCGTTGAAATGTTCAATTAGAAGCAATATTAATAAAAACTAATAATAAAAATTTCGCGTTTTTATGCTGTTTTACGCGTTAAAACGCAGATTAAAGCTCAAAACGTGCTGTTTTGCTAAAATAAGCATTTTCAGCATTTTGATCGTTGAAATCGTTCAAATAGAAGCAAATATTAATAAAAAAAGAATAAAAAATATCTTTCGTTTTTATGTTTTTACGCGTTAAACGCAGATTAAAGCTCAAAACGCTGTTTATGCTAAAAATAAGCATTTTCAGCTTTTAGATCTTTGAAATCGTTCAAAGACGCAAAAAATAACAAAATAAAATTTGTCTTTTATGCTGTTTTACGCGTTAAAAGCAAAAGCTCAAAAGTGTTTTGCTAAAAATAAGCATTTTAGCATTTTAGACGTTGAAACGTTCAAAAGACGCAATATTAATAAACGAATAATAAAAATTTCGTCTTTTATGCTGTTTTACGAGTTAAAAACGCAGATTAAAAGCTCAAACGCTGTTTTGTAAAATAAGCATTTTCAAACATTTGTAAACGTGAAACGTTCAAATAGCGAATATTAAAAAACATTAAAAATTTGTCGTTTTATGTTGTTTTACGCTTAAAACGCAGATTAAAGCTCAAAACGTGTTTTTGCTAAATAAGTTTAACGCATTTTAGATCGTTGAAATCGTTTTCAAATAGAAGCATATTAAAAATAAAATCGTAAAATTTATCGTTTTATGCTATTACGAGTTAATAACGCAGATTAGCTCAAAACTGTTTTGTTAAAATGAGCATTTTCAAGCATTTTAGACGTTGAATCGTTCAAAAGAAGCATATTAATAAAAATTCGTCATGTTATAGGTTTTACGCGTTAAAAACGCGATTAAATAAAAAGGCTGTTTGCTAAAATAAGTTTTCAAGCATTTTAGATCGTTGCACGTTCAAATAGACGCAATTTAATAAAAAGAAAATTAAAAATTTCGTCGTTTTTTGCTGTTTTACGCGTTAAAACGCAGATTAAAAGCTCAAAACGTGCTGTTTTGCTAAAAAAGCATTTTCAAGCATTTTAGACTTGAAATCGTTCAAATAAAATTTAATAATAAAACGAATAATAAAATTCGTCGTTTTTCAGCTGTTTTACGAGTTAAAAACGCAGATTAAAGCTCAAAACGTGCTGTTTTGTTAAAATAAGCATTTTCAAAACATTTTAATTGAAAATTTAAATAAAGCAATATTAAATAAAACGAATAATAAAAAATTCGTCGTTTTATGCTGTTTTACGCGTTAAAACGCAGATTAAAGCTCAAAACGTGCTGTTTTGCTAAAATAAGCATTTTCAAGCATTTTAGATCGTTGAAATCGTTCAAATAGAAGCAATATTAATAAAAAACGAATAATAAAAATTTCGTCGTTTTATAAGGTTTTACGCGTTAAAAACGAGTTTAAAAAGCCCCAAACGTGCTGTTTTGCTAAAATAATCATTTTCAAGCATTTTGATCGTTGAAACGTTCAAATAGAAGCAATATTAATAAAACAAATAATAAAAATTTCTCGTTTTATGTTGTTTTACGCGTTAAACGCAGATTAAAGCTAAAACGTGCTGTTTCTAAAAATAAGCATTTTCAACATTTTAGATCTTTAAAATTTCGTTAAAATAGACGCAATAAAAATAAAAAACGAATAATAAAAAAATTCGTCGTTTTATGCGTTTTACGCGTTAAAACGCAGTAAAGCTCAAAACGTGCTGTTTTGCTAAAATAAGCTTTTTTAAGCATTTAAATCGTTGAAATCGTTCAAATAGACGCACAATAATAAAAACGAATAATAAAAATTTCGTCGTTTTTATGCTGTTTTACGAGTTAAAACGCAGATTAAAGCTCAAAACGTGCTGTTTTGTTAAAATAAGCATTTTCAAACATTTTAGATCGTTGAAATCGTTCAAATAGACGCAATATTAATAAAAAACGAATAATAAAAATTCGTCGTTTTATGCTGTTTTACGCGTTAAAACGCAGATTAAAGCTCAAAACGTGCTGTTTTTAAAAATAAGCATTTTAACATTTTAGATCGTTGAAATCGTTCAAATAGAAGTAATATTAATAAAAACGAATAATAAAAAATTTATCGTTTTATGCTGTTTTACGAGTTAAAACGCAGATTAAAGCTCAAAACGTGCTGTTTTGTTAAAATGAGCATTTTCAAGCATTTTAGATCGTTGAACGTTCAAATAGAAGCAATATAAAAAAATTCGTCGTTTTATGCTTTTTTACGCGTTAAAACGCAGATTAAAGCTCAAAACGTGCTGTTTTGCTAAAATAAGCATTTTCAAGCATTTTTAGATCGTTGAAAATCGTTCAAATAGACGAATATAATAAAAAACGAATAATAAAAATTTCGTCGTTTTATGCTGTTTTACGCGTTAAAACGCAGATTAAAGCTCAAAACGTGCTGTTTTGCTAAAATAAGCATTTTCAAGCATTTTAGATCGTTGAAATCGTTAAAATAAAATCAATATTAATAAAAACGAATAATAAAAATTGTCTTTTTTCAGCTGTTTTACGAGTTAAAACGCAGATTAAAAGCTAAAAACGTGCTGTTTTGTTAAAATAAGATTTTCAAACATTTTAGATCGTTGAAATCGTTCAAAAGAAGCAATATTAATAAAAAACGAATAATAAAACGTCGTTTTATGTTTTTACGCGTTAAAACGGATTAAAGCTTCAAAAGGCTGTTTTGCTAAAATAAGCATTTTCAAGCTTTTTAGATCGTTGAAATGTTCAAATAAAATCAATATTAAAAAAAAACGAATAATAAAAATTGTCGTTTTTCAGCTGTTTTACGAGTTAAAACGCAGATTAAAAGCTCAAAACGTGCTGTTTTGTTAAAATAAGATTTTCAAACATTTTAGATCGTTAAAACGTTCAAATAGAAGCAATATAAAAAAAAACGAATAATAAAAATTTCGTCTTTTTTATGCTGTTTTACGCTTTAAAAAACGCAATTAAAGCTAAAAACGTGCTGTTTTGCTAAAATAAGCATTTTCAAGCTTTTTTAAAATCGTTGAAATCTTTTTTAAATGGAAGCAATATTAAAAAAACGAATAATAAAAAATTCGTCGTTTTTATGCTGTTTTACGGGGTTAAAACGCAGTTTAAAAACTAAAAAACGTGCTGTTTTGAAAAAATAAGCATTTTAAAAAGCTTTTTTAGATCTTTAAAACCTTTTTAAATGAAGCAATATTAATAAAAAAAAAATTAAAAAAAATTTCGTCTTTTTATGCTTTTTTCCCGCTTTAAAAACGCAGTTTAAAAAGCTAAAAACGTGCTGTTTTGCCAAATAAGCTTTTTTCAAGCATTTTAGATCGTTAAAAATGGGTTCAAAAAAATTAAAAAAAAAAAGGGAATAAAAAAAAATTTATCGTTTTTATTCTTTTTTTGAGTTAAACGCTTTTTAAAAAGCTCAAAAACGTGCTGTTTTGTTAAAATAAGCATTTTCAAGCTTTTTAGATCGTTGAAATCGTTCAAATAGAAGCAATATTAAAAAAAAACGAATAAAAAAAAATTCGCCCTTTTTTATGTTTTTTTTACGCTTTAAAAAACGCAGATTAAAGCTCAAAACGTGCTATTTTCCCTAAAAAACCAAGCTTTTTAATCGTTGCAATCGTTAAAAATAGGGGAAATTTTTAAAAAACGAATAAAAAAAAATTTCGTGTTTTATGTTGTTTTACCGTTAAAACGCAGTTTAAAAGCTAAAAAACGTGCTTTTTTGCTAAAATAAGCTTTTTTTTCAAGCTTTTTTAGATCGTTGAAATCGTTCAAATAGAATCAAAATTAAAAAAAAACGAATAAAAAAAATTGTTTTTTTGGCTTTTTTAGGGATTAAAACGCAGTTAAAAAGCTAAAATGCTGTTTTGTTAAAAAAAACATTTTCAAACATTTTAGACCGTTAAAAATCTTTTCAAATAAGAAGCAATATTAAAAAAAAACGAATAAAAAAAAAAATTCGTTTTTATGCTTTTTTACGCTTTAAAAACGCAGTTTAAAAAGCCCCCAAAAATCTGTTTTGCTAAAAAAAAGATTTTCAAACATTTTAGATCGTTGAAATCGTTCAAATAAAAACAAATTAAAAAAAAACGAATAAAAAAAAAGGGATTCGTCTTTTTTTATGCTTTTTTACGAGTTAAAACGCAGTTTAAAAACCCAAAAACGTGCTGTTTTTGTTAAAATAAGTTTTTTTAAAAACTTTTTTAGATCGTTGAAATCGTTTTCAAATAAAGAATATTAAAAAAAAAAGGGAATAAAAAAAAATTCGTCTTTTTTTATGTTTTTTTACGGGGTTAAAACGCAGATTAAAGAAAACGTGCTTTTTTTGCTAATAAAAAAGCATTTTCAAGCTTTTTAGATCGGGGAAATCGTTCAAATAAACAATATTAAAAAAAAAAACGAAAAAAAAAATTGTTTTTTATCCCTTTTTACGCTTTAAAAATGCAGATTAAAGCTCAAATCGGCTGTTTTGTTTTAAAATAAGATTTTCAAGCTTTTTAGATCGTTGAAATCGTTAAAAATAGAAGAAAATATTAAAAAAAACGAATAATAAAAATTTCGTCTTTTTTATGCTGTTTTCCCGGGAAAACGAAAGAATAAAGCTCAAAACGTTTTTAAAATAAGCATTTTCAAGCTTTTTGATCGTTGAAATCATTCAAATAGACGCAATATTAAAAAAAAAACGAATAAAAAAAAATTCGTCGTTTTATTTTTTTCGCGTTAAAACGCAGATTAAAGCTCAAAACGTCCCGTTTTGCTAAAATAAGCTTTTTCAAGCTTTTTTAGTCGTTGAAACCCGTTCAAATAGAAGCAATATTAATAAAAACAAATAATAAAAATTTCGTCGTTTTATGTTGTTTTGCAAAGCAGATTAAATAAAAACGTGCTGTTTTGCTAAAATAACATTTTAAAGCATTTTAGATCGTTGAAATCTTTTAAAAAGGAAGCAAAAATTTAAAAACGAATAAAAAAATTCGTCATTTTTCTTTTTTTTACGCGTTAAAACGCAGATTAAAGCTCAAAACGTGCTGTTTTGCTAAAATAAGCATTTTCAAGCATTTTAGATCGTTGAAATCGTTCAAATAGAAAATATTAATAAAAACGAATAATAAAAATTGTCTTTTTTATGCTGTTTTACGAAGTTAAAACGCGATTAAAGCTCAAAACGTGCTGTTTTGTTAAAAAAAAGCATTTTCAAGCATTTTAGATCGTTGAAATCGTTCAAGTAGATGCAATATTAATAAAAACGAATAATAAAAATTCGTCGCTTTTATGCTGTTTTACGCTTTAAAAACGCAGATTAAAGCTCAAAACGTGCTGTTTTGCTAAAATAAGCATTTTTAAGCATTTTAGATCGTTGAAATCGTTCAAATAGACGCAAATTAATAAAAACGAATAATAAAAATTTCGTCTTTTTTATGCTGTTTTACGCGTTAAAACGCAGATTAAACTCAAAACGTGCTGTTTTGCTAAAATAAGCATTTTCAAAGCATTTTAGATCGTTGAAATCGTTCAAATAGAATCAATATTAATAAAAACGAATAATAAAAATTCGTCTTTTTTATGCTGTTTTACGATTTAAAAACGCAGATTAAAGCTCAAAACGTGCTGTTTTATTAAAATAAGCATTTTCAAGCATTTTAGATCGTGAAATCGTTCAAATGAAGCAATATTAATAAAAACGAATAAAAAAAAATTCGTCGTTTTTATGCTGTTTACGCGTTAAAACGCAGAATAAAGCTCAAAACGTGCTGTTTTGCAAAAAATAAGCATTTTCAAGCATTTTAGATCGTTGAAATCGTTCAAATAGTAGCAATATAAATAAAAAGGAATAAAAAAAAATTCGTCGTTTTATGCTGTTTTACGCGTTAAAACGCAGATTAAAAGCTCAAAACGTGCTGTTTTGCTAAAATAAGCATTTTCAAGCATTTTAGATCGTTGAAATCGTTCAAATAGAAGCAATATTAATAAAAACGAATAATAAAAATTCGTCTTTTTTATGCTGTTTTACGCGTTAAAACGCAGATTAAACCTCAAAACGTGCTGTTTTGCTAAAATAAGCATTTTCAAGCTTTTTTAGATCGTAAATCGTTCAAATAGAACAATATTAAACGAATAATAAAACATTCGTCGTTTTTATGCTGTTTTACGCGTTAAAACGTAGATTAAACCTCCAAAACGTGCTGTTTTGCTAAAATAAGCATTTTCAAGCATTTTAGATCGTTGAAATCGTTCAAATAGACGCAATATTAATAAAAACGAATAATAAAAAATTCGTCGTTTTTATGCTGTTTACGCGTTAAAACGCAGATTAAAGCTCAAAACGTGCTGTTTTGCTAAAATAAGCATTTTCAAGCATTTTAGATCGTTGAAATCTTTCCAAATAGAAGCAATTTTAAAAAAAAAAACGAATAAAAAAAAATTTCGTCGTTTTTATGCTGTTTTACGCTTTAAAAACGCAGATTAAAGCTCAAAACGTGCTGTTTTGCTAAAATAAGCATTTTTCAAGCATTTTAGATCGTTGAAATCATTCAAATAGACGCAATATTAAAAAAAACGAATAATAAAATTTCGTCGTTTTATGCTGTTTTACGCGTTAAAACGCAGTTTAAAAAGCTCAAAACGTGCTGTTTTGCTTAAAATAAGCATTTTCAAGCATTTAGATCGTTGAAATCGTTCAAATAGAAGCAATATTAATAAAAACGAATAATAAAAAATTCGTCGTTTTTATGCTGTTTTACAGTTAAAACGCAGATTAAAAGCTCAAAACGTGCTGTTTTGTTAAAATAAGCATTTTCAAGCATTTTAGATCGTTGAAATCGTTCAAATAGAAGCAATATTAATAAAAACGAATAATAAAAATTCGTCGCTTTTATGCTGTTTACGCATTAAAACGCAGATAAAGCTCAAAACGTGCTTTTTTGCTAAAATAAGCTTTTTCAAGCATTTTAGATCGTTAAAATGTTCAAATAGACGCAAATTAATAAAAACGAATAAAAAAAATTCGTCGTTTTATGCTGTTTTCCCCTTTAAAAACGCAGATTACACCAAAAAACGTGCTGTTTTGCTAAAATAAGCATTTTCGCTTTTTAAGGAAATCGTTCAAATAGAAGAATTTTAATAAAAACGAAAAAAAAAAAACGTCGTTTTTTTCCCTTTTTAGGGTTAAAAACGCGATTGGCTAAAAAACGTGCTGTTTTGCTAAAATAAGCTTTTTCGCATTTTTAATCGGAACGTTCAAATAGACGCAATATTAATAAAAACGAATAAAAAAAAATTTCGTCTTTTTTATGTGTTTTACGCGTTAAAACGCAGATTAAAGCTAAAAAAGTGCTGTTTTGCTAAAATAAGCATTTTCAAGCATTTTAGATCGTTAAACGTTCAAATAGAATCAAAATTAAAAAAAAACGAAAAAAAAAAAAAGTCGTTTTTGCTGTTTTACGAGAAAAACGCAAAAAAGCTCAAAACGGCTGTTTTGTTTAAGCATTTTCAAACTTTTTAAACGTTGAAATTTCAAATAGAAGAATTTTAAATAAAAACAAAAAAAAAAAAATTCTGTTTTATGTGTTTTACGCTTTAAAAAACGCAGATTAAAGCCAAAACATGCTGTTTTGCAAAAATAAGCATTTTCAAACATTTTGATCGTTGAAATGTTCAAATAGAAGAATATTAATAAAAACGAATAAAAAAAAATTCGTCGTTTTATGCGTTTTGATTTAAAAACGCAGATTAAAGCTAAAAACGTGCTGTTTTTTTAAAAAAATAAGCATTTTCAAACATTTTAGATCGTTGAAATCGTTCAAATAGAAGAATATTAATAAAAACGAATAATAAAAAATTGTCGTTTTATGTTTTTTTCGCTTTAAAAACGCAGATTAAAGCTAAAACGCTGTTTTGCTAATATGCTTTTTCGCATTTTAGATCGTGAAATCGTTCAAATAGACGAATATTAATAAAAAAAAATAAAAACGCGTTTTATGTTGTTTTAGGGTTAAAAACGCAGGTTGCTCAAAACGTGCTTTTTTCAAAATAAGCATTTTCAAGCTTTTTAGATCGTTGAAATCGTTCAAAAGAAGAATTTTAAAAAAAAAAACGAATAATAAAATTTCGTCGTTTTATGTTGTTTTACGCGAAAACGCAGATTAAAAGCTAAAACGTGCTGTTTTGCTAAAATAAGCATTTTAAGCATTTTAGATCGTTGAAATCATTCAAATAGACGCAATTTAAAAAACGAATAAAAAAAAATTTCGTCCTTTTATGCTTTTTTACGCTTTAAAAACGAGTTTAAAAAGCTCAAACGTGCTTTTTTTGCAAAAAAACATTTTCAAGCATTTTAGATCGTTGAAATCGTTCAAAAAAAAATATTAAAAAAAAACGAATAAAAAAAATTGTCGTTTTATGCTGTTTCGAGTTAAAACGCAGTTTAAAAGCTAAAAAGGGCTGTTTTTTTAAAAATAAGCATTTTAAACATTTTAACGTTAAAACCGTTCAAATAGAAAAAATATTAATAAAAACGAATAAAAAAAAACGTCGTTTTGCGTTTTACGCTTTAAAAACGCAGATTAAAGCTAAAAAGTGCTGTTTTTAAAAAAACATTTTCAAGAAAGATCGTTGAAATCGTTCAAAAGGAAATTAAAAAGCGAAAAAAAGAAATTCGTCGTTTTTTGTTTTTTAGCGTTAAAACGCAGAAAAAAAGCTCAAACGCCGTTTTGCTAAAATAAGATTTTCAAGCATTTTAGATCTTTTGAAATCGTTCAAATAGACGCAATAAAAAAAAAACGAATAAAAAAAATTTTGCGTTTTATGTTGTTTTACGCGAAAAAACGCAGATTAAAGCTAAAAAACGGCTGTTTTGCTAAAAAAAGCATTTTCAAGCATTTTAGATCGTTGAAATCGTTCAAATAGACGAATATTAAAAAAAACGAATAAAAAAAAATTCGTCGTTTTATGTGTTTACGCTTTAAAAACGCAGATTGCTAAAAACGTGCTATTTTTAAAATAAGCATTTTCAAGATTTTAGATCGTTAAACCCAAATAGACGAATATTAATAAAAAACGAATAAAAAAAAATTCTGTCTTTTTATGCTGTTTTACGCGTTAAAACGCAGATTAAAGCTCAAAACGTGCTGTTTTGCTAAATAAGCATTTTCAAGCATTTTAGATCGTTGAAATCGTTCAAATAGAACAATATTAAAAAAAAACGAATAAAAAAAAATTGTCTTTTTTATGCTGTTTTACGGTTAAAACGCAGTTTAAAAAGCTCAAACGTGCTGTTTTTAAAATAAGCATTTTAAAACATTTTAGATCGTTGAAATCGTTCAAATAGAAGCAATATTAATAAAAACGAATAATAAAAATTCCGTCGTTTTATGCTTGTTTTAAGCGTTAAAACGCAGATTAAGCTCAAAACTGCTGTTTTGCTAAAATAAGCATTTTCAAACATTTTAATCGTTGAAATCGTTCAAATAGGCAATAAATAAAACGAATAATAAAAATTCGTCGTTTTATGCTGTTTTACGCGTTAAAACGCAAAATTAAAGCTCAAAACGTGCTTTTTTGTTAAAATAAGCATTTTCAACATTTTAGATCGTTGAAATCTTCAAATAAAACAATATTAATAAAAACGAATAATAAAAATTCGTCGTTTTTTGCTGTTTTACGCGTTAAAACGCAGATTAAAGCTAAAAACGTGCTGTTTTGGCTAAATAAGCTTTTTCCCAGCATTTTAAACGTTGAAATCGTTCCAAATAGAAGCAATATTAATAAAAACGTAATAAAAATTCGTCGTTTTATGCTGTTTTACGCGTTAAAACGCAGATTAAAGCTCAAACGTGCTGTTTTGCTAAAATAAGCATTTTCAAGCATTTTAGATCGTTGAAATCGTTAAATAGAAGCAATATTAATAAAAACGAATAATAAAAATTCGCCTTTTTATGCTTTTAAGCGTTAAAACGCAGATTAAAGCTCAAAACGTGCTGTTTGCTAAAATAAGCATTTTCAAGCATTTTAAATCGTTGAAATCGTTCAAATAGCGCGAATAAATAAAACGAATAATAAAATTTCGTCGTTTTTATGCTGTTTTACGCGTTAAAACGCAGAATAAAAGCTCAAAACGTGCTGTTTTGCTAAAATAAGCATTTTCAAGCATTTTAGATCGTTGAAATCTTCAAATAAAACTTAAAAAAAACGAATAAAAAAAAATTCGTCGTTTTTAGGGCTGTTTTACGCGTTAAAACGCAGTTTAAAAACTCAAAACGTTTGTTTTGCTAAAATAAGCATTTTCAAGCTTTTTGATCGTTAAAAATCGTTAAAAATAGACGCAATATTAATAAAAAACGAATAATAAAAATTCGTCTTTTTTATGCTTTTTTTACGCTTTAAAAAACGCAGATTAAAGCTAAAAACTTGCTTTTTTGCTAAAAAAAAACATTTCCCATTTTAGATCTTTGGGGAAATCGTTCAAATAGACGCTTTTAAAAAAAAACGAATAATAAAAATTTCGGAATTTTTTATGCTGTTTTAGGGTTAAAAACGCTGATTAAAGCTCAAAACGTTTTTGTTTTGCTAAAAAAAACATTTTCAAGCATTTTAGACGTTGAAATCGTTCAAATAGACGAATATTAAAAAAAACGAATAATAAAAAATTCGTCGTTTTATGCTGTTTTCCCTTTAAAAACCCGCGGGATTACAGCTCAAAACGTGCTTTTTTGCTAAAATAAGCATTTTCAAGCTTTTTTAGATCGTTGAAATCGTTCTAAAACAATATTAAAAAAAAACGAATAAAAAAAAAATTCGTCTTTTTTATGTTGTTTTACGCTTTAAAAACGAGATTAAAGCTCAAAACGTGCTTTTTTTGCTAAAATAAGCTTTTTCCAAACTTTTAGATCTTTGGGAAATCGTTCAAAATAGAAGAATATTAAAAAAAACGAATAAAAAAAAATTTCGTCTTTTTTTATGCTGTTTTACGCTTTAAAAAACGCAGATTAAAACTCAAAACGCTTTTTTGCAAAAAAAAACATTTTCAAGCATTTTAAAATCGTTAAAACCATTAAAAATAGACGCAATTTTAAATAAAAACGAATAATAAAAATTTCGTCTTTTTTATGCTGTTTTACGGGTTAAAAACGCAGTTTAAAAAGCTAAAAACGTGCTGTTTTGCTAAAATAAGCATTTTCAAGCATTTTAGATCGTTGAAATCGTTAAAAATGGGAAGCAAATTTTAAAAAAAACGAATAATACAAAATTCGTCTTTTTTGGCTTTTTTACAAAGTTAAAACGCGGGATTAAAGCTCAAAACGTGCTGTTTGCAAAAAATAAGCTTTTTAAAACATTTTAGATCTTGAAATCTTTCCCAAATAGACGCAATAAAAAAAAAAACGAATAAAAAAAATTTTGCCGTTTTTATGCGGGTTTTGCGTTAAAACGCTGATTAAAGCTCAAAACGTGCTGTTTTGCTAAAATAAGCATTTTCAAGAGCATTTTAGATCGTTGAAATCGTTTAAAATAGACGCAATATTAATAAAAACGAATAATAAAAATTCGTCGTTTTTATGCTGTTTTACCCGTTTAAAACGCAGATTTTGGCTTCAAAACGTGCTGTTTTGCTAAAATAAGCATTTTCAAGCATTTTAGATCGTTGAAATCGTTCCCAAATAGAAGCAATATTAATAAAACGAATAATAAAGAAATTCGTCGTTTTTATGCTGTTTACGCGTTAAAACGCAGATTAAAACTCAAAACGTGCTGTTTTGCTAAAATAAGCATTTTCAAGCATTTTAGATCGTTGAAATCGTTTCAAATAGACGCAATATTAATAGAAAACGAATAATAAAAATTTAAATCGTTTTTATGCTGTTTTACGCGTTAAAACGCAGATTAAAACTCAAAACGTACTGTTTTGCGCAAAATAAGCATTTAAGCATTTTAGATCGTTGAAATCGTTCAAATAGACGCAATATTAATAAAACGAATAATAAAAATTTCGTCGTTTTTTTATGCTGTTTTGCGCGTTAAAACGCTGATTAAAACTCAAAACGTGCTGTTTTGCTAAAATAAGCATTTTTCCATTTTAGATCGTTGGGAAATCGTTCAAATAGACGCAATATTAATAAAAAGCAGATAATAAAAAATTCGTCGTTTTTATGCTGTTTTACCGTTAAAACGCAGATTGCAACTCAAAAACGTGCTGTTTTTGCTTTAAAATAAAGCATTTTCAAGCATTTTAGATCGTTGAAATCGTTCAAATAAGCAATAATAAAAACGAATAATAAAAAATTCGTCGTTTTTATGCTGTTTTACGTTAAAACGCAGAATAAAGCTCAAACATTATGTTTCAACTAAAATAAGCATTTTCAGAAGCATTTTAGATCACGTTGAAATCGCGTTCAAAATAGACGCAATATTGGCCAAACGAATAATAAAAATTCGTCGTTTTTATGCTGTTTTTACGCGTTAAACGCAGATTAAAAGCTCAAAACATTGCTGTTTTTTGCTAAAATAAAGCATTTTCAAGCATTTTAGATCGTTGAAATCGTTCCAAATAGACGCAATATTAATAAAAACGAATAATAAAATTTCGTCGTTTTTATGCTGTTTTACGCGTTAAAACGCTGATTAAAACTCAAAACGTGCTGTTTTGCTAAAATAAGCGCATTTCCAAGCATTTTAGATCGTTGGAAATCGTTCAAATAGAAGCAATATTAATAAAAACGAATAATAAAAATTCGTCGTTTTATGCTGTTTTACGCGTTAAAACGCAGATTAAAAGCTCAAAACGTGCTGTTTTGCTAAAATAAAAGCATTTTTTAAACATTTTAGATCGTTGAAATCGTTCAAATAGACGCAATAAAAATAAAAACGAATAATAAAAAGTTTGTCGTTTTTATGCTGTTTTACGCGTTAAAACGCAGAATAAAAAGCTCAAAACGTGCTGTTTTTGCTGGTAAGCATAAAGGGGGGTTTTTAAAAAGGAAAAAAAAAAATTTTTTTTTAAAAATTTTTGGTTTTTTTTTTTTTGGGGAAAAAAAAAAAAAAAAAAATTTTTTAAAAAAATTTTTTTTTTTTTGGGAAAAAAAATTTCCCCAAAAAAAAAAAAAAAAGGTTTTTTTTTTTTAAAAAAAAAAAAAAAAAAAAAAAAATTTTTTTTTTTTTTTCCCCTTTTAAAAAAATTTTTAAAAAAAAAAACCAAAAAAAATTTTTTTCCCTTTTTTTGTTTTTTTTTTAAAAAAAAAAAAAAAAAAAAAAATTTTTTTCCTTTTTTTTTTAAAAAAAAAACCTTTTTTTTAAAAAATAAAAATTTTTTTTTTTTGTTTTTAAAGGGGGAAAAAAAAAAAAAAAATTTTTTAAAAAAAATTTTTTTTTTTTTTTTGGGGGGGAAAAAAAAAAATTTTTTAAAAAAAAAAAATTTTTCCCTTTTTTAAATTTTTTTAAACCGTTAAAAAAAAAAAAAAAGGGTTTTTAAAAATTTTTCCGTTTTTTTTTGGGGGGTTTTTTAAAAAAAAAATTTTTTTAAAAAAAAAAAATTTTCCCCTTTTTTTTTTTGGGGAAAAAAAATTTAAAAAAAAAAAAAATTTTTTAAAAAAATTTTCCTTTTTTAAAATTTTTTTTTTAAAAAAAAACCAAAAAACCCCAAAAAATTTTTAAAAAAATTTTTTTTTTTTTTTTGGTTTCCAAAAAAAAAAAAAAATTTTTTTTTTTTAAATTTTTTAATTTAAAAGGGTTTAAAAAAAAATTTTTTAAAAAATAAAAATTTTTTTTTTTTGTTTTAAAATTTAAAAAAAAAAAAAAAGGGAAAAAAAAAATTTTTAAAATTTTTTTTTAAAAAAATTTTTTTAAAAAAAAGGGTTTTTTTTTTAAAAAAAAAAAAAAAAAATTTTTTTTTTGTTTTTTTTAAAGGAAAATTTTTTAAAACCAAAAAAAATTTTTTTTAAAAAAATTTTTTCCAAAAAGGGGTGTTAAAAAAAAAATTTTTTTAAAAATTTTTTAAAAATTTTTTTTAAAAAAAAAAAAAAAAAAAAAAATTTTTTTTTTTTTTTTTTTTAAAAAAAAAAGGGGGGGGGTTTTTTTAAAAAAAAAAAAAATTTTTCGTTTTTTTTTTTGGGAAAAAAAAAAAAGAAAAAAATTTTTTTAAAAAAATTTTTTTTTTAAAAAGGGGCCCCCCCTTTTTTTAAAAAAAAAAAAATTTTTAAAAATTTTGTTTTTTTTTTTAAAAAAAAAAAAAAAAAAAAAAATTTTTTCCTTTTTTTTTTTTTAAAAAAATTTAAACCCCCCCCCAAAAAAAAAAAATTTAAAAAATTTTGGTTTTTAAATTTTTTTAAAAAAAATTAAAAAAAAAAATTTTTTAAATTTTTTTTCCTTTTAAAAACGTTGAAAAAAAAGGCTTTTTTAAAAAGTTTTTAAAAAAAATTTTTTTTTTTTTAAAAAAATTTAAAAAAAAAAATTTTTTTTTTTTTTTAAATTTTGGGCCAAAAAATTTAAAAACCTTTTTAAAAAAAAATTTTAAAAAATTTTTTTTTTTTTTAAAGGAAAAAAAAAAAAAAAAAATTTTGGGGGTTTTTTTTCCGGGGTTTTTAAAAAAACCGGGTTTTAAAAAAAAAATTTTTAAAAATTTTTTTTTTTTAAAAAAAAAAAAAAAAAAAAGGGTTTTTTTTAAAATTTTTTTAAAAAAAAGTTAAAACCTTTTTTTGGGGGAAAAAATTTTTAAAACAAAAAAAAATTTTTAAAAAAAAAAGGGGAAAAACGAAAAAAAAAAAAACCCTTTTTTTTTTAAAAAAAAAAAAAAAAATTTGAAACTTTTTTAAAAAAATTTTTTAAAAAAAAAAAAAATTTCTTTTTTTTTTAAAAAAAAAAAAAAATTTTTTTTTTTTTTAAAAAAATAAAAAAAAAAAATTTTCGTCGTTTTTATGCTTTTTTACGCGTTAAAACGCAGTTAAAAACTAAAAACCCTTCTTTTTGCTAAAATAAGCATTTTCAAAAAGATCGTTGAAATCGTTCAAAGAAGCAATATTAAAAAAAACAAATAAAAAAAAATTCGTTTTTTATTTTTTACGCGTTAAACCCCAAAATAAAGCCAAAACGTGCTGTTTTGCTAAAATAAGCTTTTTTCGCATTTTAGATGTTGAAATCTTTTCAAATAAACAATATTAATAAAAACGAAAAAAAAATTCGTCGTTTTTTTTTTTTTACTTTAAAAACGCGTAAATCAAAACGTGCTTTTTTTGAAAAAAAAACATTTTCGATTTTAGATCGTTGAAATCGTTCAAATAGAAAGCAATATTAATAAAACGAATAATAAAAATTCGTGGCGTTGCTTTTACGCGTTAAAACGCAGATTAAAGCTCAAAACGTGCTGTTTTGCAAAAAAAAAGCATTTTCAAATTTTAGTCGTTGAACGTTCAAATAGGCAATATTAAAAAAACGAAAATAAAAATTCGTCGTTTTAATGCTTTTACGCGTTAAAACCAGATTAAACCTCAAAACGTCTGTTTTGCTAAAATAAGCATTTTCAAACATTTTAGATCGGGGGGAAATCTTTTAAAAATAGCGCAATATTAATAAAAACGAAAAAAAAAATTCTCGTTTTTATGCTTTTACGCTTAAAAACGCGTTAAACTCAAATCGTGCTGTTTTCAAAATAAGCATTTTCAGCTTTTTTAAATCTTGAATCGTTAAATAGGACAATTTTAAAAAAAAAACGAAAAAAAAATTTTTTTTTTTTAAAAAAGGAAAAAAATTTTTTTTGGAAAAAAAATTTTTTAAAAAAAAAAAAAATTTTTTTTTTTAAATTTTTTAAAAAAAAAAAAAAAAAAAAAATTTTTTTTTTTTTCAAGGGTTTAAAAAAAAAATTTTTTTGGGAAAAAAATTTTTAAAAATTTTTTTTTTGGTTGGGGTTTAAAAGAAAAAAAAAAAAAGGTTTTTTTTTAAAAATTTTTTTTTTAAAAAGGGAAAAAAAAATTTTTTTAAAAAAAAAAAAAATTTTTTTTTTTTTCCCAAAAAAAAAATTTAAAAAAAATTTTTTTCCAAAAAAAAATTTTTTAAAAAAAAAAAAAAAGGTTTTTTAAAAAAAAAAAAAAAAAATTTTGTTTTTTTTTTTAAAAAAAATTAAAAAAAAAAAAATTTTTTTTTTTTTTTTTTTTTAAAAAAATTTTTTTCCCAAAAATTTTTTTTAAAAAAAAATTTTTTAAAACAAAAAAAAATTTTTTTTTTTTTTTTAAAAAAAAAAAAGGAAAAAAAAAAAATTTTTTTTTTGGGGAAAAAAACCAAAAAAAAAGGTTTTTTAAAAAAAATTTTTTTAAAAAAACTTTTAAAAATTTTTTTTAAAAAAAAAAACCAAAAAAAAAAAATTTTTTTTTTTTTTAAAAAACCAAAAAAAAATTTTTTTAAAAAATTTTTTTAAAAAAAAAATTTTTTTTAAAAAAATTTCTTTTTTTTAAAAAAAAAAAAAAATTTTTTTTTTTTTAAAAAAACCTTTTTAAATTTTTAAAAATTTTTTTTCCAAAAAAAATTTTTTTAAAAAAAGAAAAAAAAAATTTTTTTTTTTTAAAAAAAAAAAAAACCAAAGGTTTTTCCCAAAAAAAACCAAAAAATTTAAAAGGTTGTTTTTAAAACCGGGGGTTTTAAAAAAAAAAAAAAGGTTTTTAAAAAAATTTTAAAAAAGGGTTTTTTTTTCCTTTTAAAAAAAAATTTAAAAATTTTTTTTAAAAAAAAAATTTAAGAAATTTTTTTTAAAAAAAAAAAAAAATTTTGGGGTTTTTTTGGGGTTTTTAAAACCTTTTTTTTTTTTTGCAAAAAAGAAATTTTAAACTCAAACGTGCTTTTTTTTTTGCTAAAAAAGTTTGCATTTTAGCTGAAATCGTTCAAATAGACGCAATATTAATAGAAACGAATAATAAAAATTCGTCGTTTATGCTGTTTTGCGTTAAAGCAGATTAAAGCTCAAAAGCTGTTTGCAAAAGCTTTTCAAGCATTTTAGATCGTTAAATCGTTCAAATAGACGCAATTTTAATAAAAGAATAATAAAAATTTCGTCGTTTTTTGCTGTTTACCGTTAAAACCGATTAAATAAAACGTGCTGTTTTGCTAAAATAAGCATTTTCAAGCATTTTAATCGTTGAAATCGTTCAAATAGACAATATTAAAAACGAATAATAAAAATTCGTCGTTTTATGCTGTTTTACCGTTAAAACGCAGATTACAGCTCAAAACGTGCTGTTTTGCTAAAATAAGCATTTTCAAGCGTTTTAGATCGTTGAAATCGTTCAAATAGACGCAATATTAATAAAACGAATAATAAAAATTCGTCTTTTTTATGCTGTTTTACGCGTTAAAACGCAGATTAAAGCTCAAAACGTGCTGTTTTGCTAAAATAAGCATTTTCAAGCATTTTGATCGTTGAAATCGTTCAAATAGAGCGCAATATTAATAGAAACGAATAATAAAAATTCGTCGTTTTATGCTACTTGTTTTACGCGTTAAAACGCAGATTAAAGCTCAAACGTGCTGTTCTGCTAAAATAAGCATTTTCAAGCATTTTAGATCGTTGAAATCGTTCAAATAGACGCAATATTATTAAAACGAATAATAAAAATTCGTCGTTTTTATGCTGTTTTACGCGTTAAAACTGATTAAACGTCAAAACGTGCTTTTGCTAAAATAAGCATTTTCAAGCATTTTAGATCGTTGAAATCGTTCAATAGAAGCAATATTAATAAAAACAATAATAAAAATTCGTCGTTTTTATGATGTTTTTACGCGTTAAAACGCAGATTAAAACTCAAAACGTGCTGTTTTGCTAAAATAAGCATTTTCAAGCATTTTAGATCGTTGAAATCGTTCAAATAGACGCAATAAAATAAAAACGAATAATAAAAAATTTCGTCGTTTTATGCTGTTTACGCGTTAAAACGCAGAATAAAGCTCAAAACGTGCTGTTTTGCTAAAATAAGCATTTTCAAGCATTTTTAGATCGTTGAAATCGTTCAAATAGACGCAATATTTTTAAAAACGAATAATAAAATTTCGTCGTTTTTATGCTGTTTTACGCGTTAAAACGCAGATTAAAACTCAAAACGTGCTGTTTTGCTAAAAGCATTTAAGCATTTTAAACGTTGAAGTCGTTCAAATAGAAGCAATATTAAAACGAATAATAAAAATTCGTCGTTTTATGCTGTTTTACGCTTTAAAAAACGCAGATTAAAAGCTCAAAACGTGCTGTTTTGCTAAAATAAGCATTTTCAAGCATTTTTAAATCGTTGAAATCGTTCAAATATACGCAATAAAAAAAAAAACGAATAATAATAAAAATTTCGTTGTTTTAAGCTGTTTTTCGCGTTAAAACGCAGAATAAAGTTTCAAAACGCTGTTTTGCTAAAATAATCATTTTCAAGCATTTTAGATCGTTGAAATCGTTCAAATAGACGCAATATTAATAAAAACGAATAATAAAAATTCGTCGTTTTTATGCTGTTTTACGCGTTAAACGCAGATTAAAAGCTCAAAACGTGCTGTTTTGCTAAAATAAGCATTTTCAAGCATTTTAGATCGTTGAAATCGTTCAAATAGAAGCAATATTAAAAAAAAAAGAATAATAAAAATTTCGTCGTTTTATGCTGTTTACGCGTTAAAACGCAGTTAAACCAAAAGGGTTTTTTAAAAAAAATTTTTTTAAATTTTAATTTGA
>NW_027046341.1:0-26997 GCF_025399875.1 Dalotia coriaria | reverse complement strand
CGGTTAAAGGAAAATTTTAAAAAAAAAAATTTTTAAAAAAAATTTTTTTTGGGTTTTCCTTTTTAAAACCGTTTAAAATTTTTTAAAAAAAAAAATTTTCCATTTTAATCTTTTCTTTAAAACGCAAATTAAAAAAACGAAATTGTTTTTTTTTGCTTAAAATGGGTAAAGTAAAAATTTTTTTTTTAAAAAAAAAAAATTTTTAAAGCTTTTAATCGTTAAACGCAAAAAGCAAATAATAAAAAGAAAAAAAAAAAATTTGTTTTTTTTAGCTTTTTAGCGTTAAAACCTTAAAGCCAAAATTTTTTTAAAAAAAAAAATTTTTTCGCTTTTTAGTGTTAAACGTTAAAAAAGGAAAATTTTAAAAAAAAAAATTAAAAAACTTTTTAAGTTTTTAGCGAAAAAACGAAAAAAGGCTTTTTTAAAAAGTTTTTAAAAGCTTTTGATCGTTAAACGTTTAAAAAGCAAAATAAAAAAAATTTAAAAAAATTTTCCATTTTTAGCTTTTTAGCGTTAAACGGAAAAAATAAAATTTTTTTTTAAAAAAAATTTTCGCATTTTAATCGTTAAACGTTAAAAAAAATTAATAAAAACGAATAATAAAGAATTCGTCTCTTTTAACATGCTGTTTACGCGTTAAAACGCAGATTAAAGCTCTCAAAACGTGCTGTTTTGCTAAAATAAGCATTTTCAAGCATTTTAGATCGTTTGAAATCGTTTGAATAGAAACAATATTAATAAAAACGAATAATAAAAGTTCGTCCATTTTATGCTGTTTTACGCGTTAAAACGCAGATTAAAACTCAAAACGTGTGCTGTTTTGCAAAAATAAGCATTTTCCAAGCATTTTAGATCGTTGAAAATCGTTCAAATAGAAGCAATATTAATTAAAACAGAATAATAAAAGTTCGTCGTTTTATGTGTTTTACGCGTTAAACGCAGATTAAAGCTCAAAACGTGCTGTTTTGCTTTAAAATAAACATTTCAAGCATTTTTAGATCGTTGAAATCGTTCCAAATAGAAGCAATATTAATAAAAACGAATAATAATAATAAAAATTCGACGTTTTTATGCTGTTTTACGCGATTAAAACGCAGATTAAACTCAAAACGTGCTGTTTTGCTTTAAAACCAAGCATTTTCCAAACATTTTTAGATCGTTGAAATCGTTCCAAATAGAAATATGAATAAAACGGGCCAATAAATTTCGTCGTTTTTATGCTGTTTTTTTACGCGCGTTAAAACGCAGATTAAAGAGCTCAAAACGTGCTGTTTTGCTAAAATAAGCATTTTCAAAGCATTTTAGATCGTTGAAATCGTTTTGAATAGAAGCAATATAAATAAAAACGAATAATAAAAATTCGTCATTTTTATGCTGTTTTACGCACGTTAAAACGCAGATTAAAGCTCAAAACGTTAACATTTTTTGCAGTATAGCGAAAATGCTTATTTAAGCAAAACAGCACGTTTTGAGTTTATTCTGCGTTTAGCGCGTGAAACAACTTATACAAAAACGACAGGGTACTTTTTATTATTCGTTTTGTTAATGTAAATCACGAACGATTTCAGCGATCGCTCTTAATATTTATTCTTTAATCTGCGTTGCAATAAAACAACATAAAATGACGATTACGGTCATTTTAATGTACTCTATTAAACATTCCAGCGATCTAAAAGCATAACACAAAACTGCACGTTTGCAACTTATCTGATTTTGTACATAAGCGAAGCAAAATTATTCGTTTTTACATATTGCTGCAATTAACATTTCAGCGATAAATAACGAAAATAACGCAAACAGCGCGTTTTTAATCACGCTTATAGCCCAACATAAAAACAGTGCAGCCATTGAATTTTGTCGCGGTACCGATTTCAACGTCTGAAAATGCTGTACAACGAAGCGGCGCGTTTTGGCTTTTAATCTGCGGCGTAAAACGGCATAAAGAAACGACGAGGTACGGCCGTTTTATTAATATTGACGATTTCAGCTGCTTATTTAATAAAGCATGCACGTTTTATGTATAAAGGCGCAGTATTCGTTTTTTGTGTTGAACGATTTCTTTAAATAACGGCTTTATTTGGTTTAATCTGCGTTTTGGCGTGGCTGGCATAAAAGGCACGGTATTATTCGTTTTATTGCTTCTGTTGTTTCAGCGCGAAGGCGGCGTTTTATTACGTTTGGCGGCGTGAAAGCGAACGACGGTATTCGTTTTTATTGGCATATTGCGTATGTGAACGATTTCAACGTCTGCGAAAATAACGGCCGCCAGGCTGGCGTTTAACAATGCGTTTTTAACGCGTAAAATTGTAAAATGACGGGTGCGGTAATGTTAGCTATTTAAACATTTCGGCGATCTAAATAATCTTATTTTGGCACGTTTGTTTGTCGGCGTAACCGAAAACAGTACGCATTGTTTTTGATATATTGTATTTATTTCGGCGATGCAAATAGCGAAACGACGGCGTTGGCTGTCTGCGGCGCGACAAAATGGCATGACGACGGTACGTTGTTTGGTCTGACGGTTTCGGCGTTAAATGGTTAACATTAACAAAGGCGGCGTTGTCGGCGCGTGAAACAACAAAACGACATTTTGACATTGGGTACGTATTTGAACGATTTCGGCGATCAGCTGGCTCTGACGAGCGGCGCGTTTTAACCGTCTGGCGCGTGGTAACGGCGCACGTTTTGGCTGCGCGGCGTGGCATAGAGTTGTTATTTAGATTTTTGTTAATGTGCGTCTGTTGAACGTTTCAATCAAATAACGAAATCTTATTTTAACGGCACGTTTAACAATGCGTTTTAGCGCACAAACGGCATGGAACGACGAGAACTGTCGTTATTCATATTGCTCTATTTGAGCGATTTCAAGCGATCTAAATAACGAAAACTATTTAACAAAACAGCACGTTGCATCAACGTAAAAATATCGCGAATTTATTATTCGTTTTATTCATATTGCGTCCATTTGAACGATTTCAACGATAAATAACGAAAATGTTGGCCACAACAAAATGGCAATCGTTTTAACGCGTAAACTGGCTTTATAAAAGCTGTTTGAAACGTATTCATTTTTATTAATATTGCGTCATTTGAACGATTTCCGGCGATCACAAAATGCTTGAAAATGCTTATTTTTAGCAGGAAACGGCACGTTTTGAGCTTTTAATCTGCCGTTTTAACGTAAAACGGCATAAAAATGACGAATTTTTTGTATTCGTTTTATTATTATTTGCTTCTATTCAAACGATTTCAACGATCTAAAATGCTTGAAAATGCTTATTTTAGCAAAACTGCACGTTTTGAGCTTTAATCTACGTTTAACGCGTAAAACAGCATAAGAAACGGCAGAATTTTTTTATTGTCGTTTTTATTCATATTGCTTCTATTTAAACAGTTTCCAGTCTAAAATGGCGAAAATGCTTATTTTAGCAAAACAGCACGTTTTGAGCTTTTAATCTGCGTTTAACGCGTAAAACAGCATAAAAACGACTATGAAATTTTTATTATTCGTTTTTATTCATATTGCTTCTATTTAGACGGTTTTCAACGATCTATAAAATGGCAGAAAAGTACTTATTTTATAAAGCAGCACGTTTTTGAGCTTTAATCTGCGTTTCAACGCGTAAAAAACAGCTTATAAAACGACGAATTTTTTTTGTATTCGTTTTTTATTAATGGCCGCGTCTATTTGAACGATTTCAGCATTCATAAAATGCTTGAAAAGTAGCATTTTGGTAAACATCACACGTTTTTTGAACTTTTAATCAGCGTTTTAGCGCGTAAACAACATAAAAACACGACGAAATTTTTGTTATTCGTTTTATTAATATTGCGTCTTTTGAACGATTTCCAGCGATCTAAAATACTTGAGAAAATGCTTATTTTAAAACATGGCACGTTTTGAGCTTTAATCTACACGTTTTAACGCGTAAAACAGCATAAAACGACGATTTTTTTATTCTCGTTTTTTATTAATATTGCTTCTATTTGAACGATTTTCAACGATCTAAAATGCTTGAAAAATGCTTATTTTAGCAAAACAGCACGTTTTTTATGCGGTTTTACGCGTTTAAACGCAGATTAAAGCTCAAGGCGACTTGTTTTTGCACAAAATAAAGAAACGCATTTTCAAGCATTTTAGATCGTGAAAACTCGTTAAATAAACGAATAATAAAATTTCGTCGTTTTTATGCTGTTTTACTGTAAAATTTAACGCTCTTTGTTGCAAAATACGCTCCATCATTTAAATAAAGCAATGATAATAAAAAGAATAATAAAAATTCGTCATTTTGTTTTGGGTAAGCTACAATTCTTCAAAACGCTGTTGCTAAAATAAGCATTTTCCCAGCGTCGTTAAACCGACAAAATAATAAAATTTCGTCGTTTACGCTTGTTGCCGTTAAACTGAATTAAGCTTTCAAACGACAATTTTCAGCATTTTCGTTAATCATTCAAAATAGACGCAATAAAAAGTAATAAAATTTCGTCGATTTATGCGCGTTAAAACTGGCAAAACTGTTTGCTAAAAGGTAGCATTTTCGAGAAGTGGCGTAATAAAGAGCGAATAATGAAATTCGTTAAGATTAAAAGCCAGGCGTGCCAAAATGCGACGCGTTGAAACAGACGTGAAAGGCGAATGGCAAAATTTCGTCATTTTTATTTTGCCAAAACTGCAGTCGAAACTGTAAGCGTTTTCCAGCATTTTAGATCGTTGAAGATAATATTTCGTCGTTTTTATGCTTGTTTTGGGCGTTTAAAGAGCGCGGGAATAAAATAGAGCGTGCTGTTTTTGCTGAAAATGAAGCGTGCAAGCGTTTTAGATGGTTGAAATTTGTTCCAGGAAATGAAACGTAATAAAAAAGGCGAGATAATAAAATTAAATCGTTTTTTATGCTGTTTTTGCGCGTTTAAAGAGCGCAGATTAAAACAAAACTGCTGTTTTTAAAATAAGCATTTTCAGGCATTTTTAGATCGTTGAAATCGTTCAAATAGACGCAATATTAATAAAACGAATAGTAAAAATTTGTCGTTTTTTATGCTGTTTTACGCGTTAAAACGCAGATTAAAAGCTCAAATCATTGCTGTTTTTGCTAAAATAAGCATTTTCCAGCATTGTAGATCGTTTGAAATCGTTCAAATAGACGCAATATTAATAAAAACGAATAATAAAAAATTCGTCGTTTTTATGCTGTTTTACGCGTTAAAACGCAGATTAAAAGCTCAAAAGGTTAACTTGTTTTTGCTTTTAAAATAAGCACATTTTCCAAGCATTTTAGATCGTTGAAATCACGTTCAAATAGACGCAATATTAATAAAAACGGATAATAAAAATTTCGTCGTTTTTTGTACTTGTTTTTACGCGTTAAAACGCTGATTAAAGCTCAAAACGTGATGTTTTGCTACAAAATAAGCATTTTCAAGCATTTTTAGATCGTTAAAATCGTTTCAATAGCAGGCGCAATGGCAAAAACGAATAATAAAAAAATGCGTCGTTTTTGTAATACTTGTTTTGCGTTAAACGCAGATTAAAAGCTCAAAACGATACTGTTTGCTAAAATAAGCATTTTCAAGCATTTTGAATCGTTGAGAATCACGTTCAAGAGAGGAAGCAGTATGAATAAAACGAATAATACAAAATTTCGTCGTTTTATGCTGTTTTACGCGATAAACGCAGATTTAAAAGCTCAAAACGTGCTGTTGTTTTGCTAAAATAAGCATTTTCAAACGTACGATCGTTGAAATCGTTCAAATAGACGCAATATTAATAAAAACGAATAATAAAAAATTTCGTGTTTTTATGTGCTGTTTTGCGCGTTTAAAACGCGGAATAGCTCAAAACGTGCTGTTTTGCTAAAATAGAGAAACATTTTCAAGCACATTTTTTAGATTTGTTTGATCGTTTCAAATAGAAACGTATTAATAAAAACGAATAATAAAAATTCGTCGTTTTTTATGCTGTTTTATCGCGTTAAAACGCAGATTAAAGCTCAAAAACATTAACATTTTGCTAAATTAAGCATTTTCAAGCATTTTTAGATCGTTGAAATCGTTCAAATGGGCGCAATATTAATAAAAAACGAATAATAGAGATTTCGTCCCATTTTATGCTGTTTTACGCGCGTTACAACGCAGATTAAAACTCAAAACGTGCTGCATTTTGATTAAATAAGCATTTTCAGCATTTTAGATCGTGGAAATCGTTCAAATAGACGCAATATTAATAAAAAACGAATAATAAAAATTTCGTCGTTTTGTATGCTGTTTACGCGTTTAAAACGCAATAAAGCTCAAAACGTGCTGTTTTGCTAAAATAACATTTTCCAAGCATTTTTAGATCGTTAAGAAATCGTTCCAAATAGAAGCAATATTAATAAAAACGAATAATAAAAAATTCGTCGTTTTTATGCTGTTTTACGCGTTAAAACGCAGATTAAAGCTCAAAACGTGCTGTTTTACGGCACAAAATAAGCATTTTCAGAAGCATTTTTAGATCGTAAAATCGTTCAATAGACGCAATATTAATAAAACGAATAGTAAAAATTCGTCACGTTTTATGCTGTTTACGCGTTAAAAACGCGGATTAAAAGCTCAAAACGTGCTGTTTGGAAATAAGCATTTTCAAACATTTTAGATCGTTTGAAATCGTTCAAATAGAAGCAATATTAATAAAAACAGAATGATGGTAAAAAAAATAGTCGGTTTTATGCTGTTTTTACGCGTTAAAACGCAGATTAAAACTCAAAACGTGCTGTTTTGCTTTAAAATAAGCATTTTCAAGCATTTTAGATCGTTGAAATCGTTCCGAAATAGACGCAATATTAATACAAAACGAATGTAAAAATTTCGTCGTTTTTTATGCTGTTTTACGCGTTAAAACTGATCAAATCTCAAACGTGATGTTTTGCTAAAATAAGCGTTTTCAAGCGAGCAGATCGTTGAAATCGTTCAAATAGACGCATAATATTAATAAAAACGGAATAATAAAAATTCGTCGTTTTATGCTGTTTTACGCGATAAACCTGGTCTAAAGCTCAAAACATTCTGTTTTGCTAAAAATAAAGCATTTTCAAGCATTTTTAGATCGTGGAAATCGTTCAAATAAGACCACAATATTAATAAAAAACGAATAAATAAAAATTTCGTCGTTTTATGCTGTTTACGCGTTAAAACGCAGAGATAAAAAGCTCAAAACGTGCTGTTTTTGCTAAAATAAGCATTTTCAAGCATTTTAGATCGTTGAAATAGTTCAAATAGAAACAATAAAAACGAATAGCAGCAAAAATTCGTCGTTTTACATACTTTATTTTACGCGATTAAAACGCAGATTAAACTCAAACGTGCTGTTTTGCTAAAATAAGCATTTACACCTGAAGCATTTTTAGATCATTAAATCGTTCAAATAGACGCATAATGTTAATAAAACGAATAGTAAAAAATTCGTCGTTTTATGCTGTTTTACGCGCGTTAAAACGCAGATTAAAGCTCAAAACGTGCTGTTTTGCTAAAATTAATTTCAAGCATTTTAGATCGTTGAAATCGCGTTCAAATGAAACTTAATATTAATAAAACGAATAATCAATGAGTCGTTTTATGCTGTTTTACGCGTTAAAGCGCAGATTAAAATCAAAACGTGCTGTTTTTGCTGGAAATAAGCATTTTCAAGCATTTTTAGATCGTTGAAATCGTTCAAATAGACGCAATATTAATAAAAACGAATAATAAAAATTTCGTCGTTTTATGCTGTTTACGCGTTAAAACGCTGATTAAATCTCAAAACGTGATGTTTTTGCTAAAATAAACATTTACTTTTCAAGCATTTTAGATCGTTGAAATCGTTTCAAAATAGACGCAATATTAAAAACGAATAATAATAATAAATTCGTCGTTTTTATTACTGTTTTACGCGATAAAACGCAGATTAAAGCTCAAAACGTGCTGTTTTGCTAAAATAAAAGCATTTTCAAAAACGTACAGATCGTTGAAATCGTTTAAATAGAAGCAATATTAATAAAAACATAATAAAATTTCGTTTTTATGCTGTTTACGCGTTAAAACGCAGATTAAAACTCAAAACGTGCTGTTTTGCTAAAATAAGCATTTTTCAAGCATTTTTGAATCGTTGAAATCGTTCAAATAGGCGCAATAAAACGAATAATAAAAATTTCGTCGTTTTATGCTGTTTTACGCGTTAAAACGCAGAATAAACTCAAAACGTGCTGTTTTGCTAAAATAGCAGCATTTTCAAGCATTTTTGGGTGTTGAAATCGTTCAAATAGAAGCAATATTAATAAAAACGAATAATAAAAAAATTCGTCGTTTTTTATGCTGTTTATCGCGTTAAAACGCAGATTAAAGCTCAAAACGTGCTGTTTTGCTCATTAAGCATTTTCAAGCATTTTAGATCGTTGAAATCGTTCAAATAGACGCAATGTAATAAAAACGAATAATAAAAATTTCGTCATTTTTGCATGCTGTTTCACGCGTTAAAACGCAGATTAAAACTCAAAACGTGCTGTTTTGCTAAAATAAAGCATTTTCAAGCATTTAGATCGTTGAAATCGTTCAAACCAGACGCAACAGTAATAAAAAACGAATAATAAAAATTTCGTCGTTTTTATGTTGTTTTACCGCGTTAAAACGCAGATTAAAACTCAAAACGTGCTGTTTTGCTAAAATAAGCATTTTCCGGCATTTTAGATCGTTGAAATCGTTCAAAAATAGAAGCAATATTAATAAAACGAATAATAATAAAAATTGCGTCGTTTTATGCTGTTTTACGCGTTAAACGCAGATTAAAACTCAAAACATGCTGTTTTGCTAAAATAGCGTTTTCAAGCATTTATATCGTTGAAATCGTTTAAATAGAGCAATATTAATAAAAACGAATAAGAAAAATTCGTCATTTTATGCTGTTTTACGCGTTGAAAACGCAGATTAAAGCTCAAAACGTGCTGTTTTTGCTAAAATAAGCATTTTTCAAAACACATTTTTAGATCGTTGAAATCGTTCAAATAGACGCAATATTAATAAAACGAATAATAAAAATTTCGTCGTTTTTATGCTGTTTTACGCGTTAAACTCAGAATAAAGCTCAAAACGTGCTGTTTTGCTAAAATAAGCACTTTCAAGCATTTTTATATCGTTGAAAAATCGTTCAAATAGACGCAATATTAATAAAAAGCGAATAATAATAAAATTTCGTCGTTTTTATGCTGTTTTACGCGGGTAAACGCTGATTAAACTCAAAACGTGTATTTGGTAAAATTAGCATTTTCAAGCATTTTAGATCGTTGAAATTGTTCAAATAGGCGCAGTATTAATAAAAAACGAATAATAAAAAAATTTGTCGTTTTTATGCTGTTGTTTACGTTAAAACGCAGATTAAAGCTCAAAACATTGCTGTTTTAACAAAATAAGCATTTTCAGCATTTTAGATCGTTGAAATCGTTCAAATAGAAGCAATATTAATAAAAACGAATAATAAAATTTCGTCGTTTTATGCTGTTTACGCGTTAAAACGCAGATTAAAACTCAAAACGTGCTGTTTTGCTAAAATAAACATTTTTTACAAGCATTTTAGATCGTTGAAATCGTTCAAATAGACGCAATAGTAATAAAAACGAATAATAAAAATTTCGTCGTTTTTATGTTGTTTTGCGCGTTAAAACGCAGATTAAAGCTCAAAAACATTTTGTTTTGCTAAAATAAGCATTTTCAAGCATTTTAGATCGTTGAAATCGTTCAAAGAAGCAATATTAATAAAAACGAATAATAAAAATTCGTCGTTTTATGCTGTTTTACGCGTTAACGCCGCAGATTAAACTCAAAACGTGCTGTTTGCTAAAGATAAACGTTTTCAAGCATTTATATCGTTAATCGTTTTAAATGAAGCAATAGTAATAAAAAACGAATAATAAAAAATTCGTCATTTTATGCTGTTTTACGCGTTAAAACGCAGATTAAAGCTCAAAACGTGCTGTTTGCTTTAAAATAAGCAATTTCAAGCATTTTAGATCGTTGAAATCACGTTCAAATGAACGCAATATTAATAAAAACGAATAATAAAAATTTCGTCGTTTTATGCTGTTTACGCGTTAAACGCAGAATAAAACTCAAACGTGCTGTTTTGCTAAAATAAACATTTTCAAACATTTTAGATCGTTGAAATCGTTCAAATAGAGCAATAGTAATAAAAACGAATAATAAAAATTCGTCGTTTTTATGCTGTTTTACGCGTTAAAACGCAGATTAAAAGCTCAAACGTGCTGTTTTGATAAAATAAGCATTTCCATTTTTAGATCGTTGAAATCGTTCCGGAAATAGGCATAATATTAATAAAAACGAATAATAAAATTTCGTCGTTTTTATGCTGTTTACGCGTTAAAACGCTGATTAAAGCTCAAAGCGTGATGTTTTGCTAAAATAAGCATTTTCAAGCATTTTATATCGTTGAAATCGTTCAGGTAAGGCGCAATATTAATAAAAACAAATAATAAAAAATTCGTCGTTTTTTATGCTGTTTTTACGCGTTAAAACGCTGATTAAAACTCAAAGGCTGCTGTTTTGCTAAAATAATAAGCATTTTCAAGCATTTTAGATCGTTGGAAATCGTTCAAATAGAAGCAATATGAATAAAAACGAATAATAAAAATTTTGTCGTTTTTATGGCGCATTTTACGCCGTTAAAACCGCAGATTAAAGCTCAAACGTGCTGTTTTGCTAAAATAACATTTTCAGCATTTTAGATCGTTGAAATGGTAAACGAACGCAATATTAATAAAACCGGAATAATAAAATTTCGTCGTTTTTATGCTGTTTTGCGTTAAAACGCTGATTAAAACTCAAAACGTGATGTTTTGCTAAAATAACATTTTCAAAACATTTTAGATCGTTGAAATCGTTCAGAAATAGAAGCAATATTAATAAAAAACGAATAATAAAAATTCGTCGTTTTTATGCTGTTTTACGCGTTAAAACGCAGATTAAAGCTCAAAACGTGCTGTTTTGCTAAAATAAGCATTTCAAGCATTTAGATCGTTGAAAACGTTCAAATGAACGCAATATTAAAACGAATAATAAAATTTCGTCGTTTTATGCGGTTTTACGCGTTAAACGCAGAATAAAACTTTCAAACGTGCTGTTTTGCTAAAAATAAAGCATTTTCAAGCATTTTTAGATCGTTTGAAATCGTTCAAATAGAAACGTATTAATAAAAACGAATAACCAAAAATCATCGTTTTATGCTGTTTTACGCGTTAAAACGCAGATTAAACTCAAAACGTGCTGTTTTTGCTAAAATGCAGGCATTTTTCAAAGCATTTTAGATCGTTGAAATCGTTCAAAATAGACGCAATATTAATAAAACGAATAATAAAAAAAATTGCGTCGTTTTTATGCTGTTTTACGCGTTAAAAACGCAGATTAAAGCTCAAAACGACATGTTTTGCTGGAAATAAGCATTTTCAAGCATTTTTAGATCGTTAAAATCGTTCAAATAGAGCAATATGAATAAAAGCGAATAATAAAAATTTCGTCGTTTTTATGCTGTTTTACGCGTTAAAACGCAGATTAAAACTCAAAACGTGCTGTTTTGCTGAAAATAAAATATTCCGATGAACAAATAAACAGACAACAATTATGACGGTGAAATCGTTAAAATAGACGCAATATTAATAAAGAGCGAATAGCCAAAATTTCGTCGTTTTTATGCTGTTTTACGCGTTAAAACGCAGAATAAAGCAAACGTGCTGTTTTTGCTAAAACCAGCATTTTTCAAGCATTTTTGATCGTTGAAATCGTTCAAATAGAAGCAATATTAATAAAAACGAATAATAAAATTCGTCGTTTTATGCTGTTTTACGCGTTAAAACGCAATTAAACTCAAAACGTGCTGTTTGCTTTAAAATAAGCATTTTCAAGCATTTTGAATCGTTGAAATCGTTCAGAAGCCAGACGCAATATTAATAAAACAATTAATAAAGAATTTCGCCGGAACATGCTGTTTACGCGTTAAACGCTGATTAAAGCTCAAAACGTGCTGTTTTGCTAAAATTGGCATTTTCAAGCATTTTAGATCGTTGAAATCGTTCAGAAATAGACGCAATATTAATAAAACGAATAATAAAACATTTGTCGTTTTTATGCTGTTTTGCCGTTAAAACGCAGATTAAAGCTCAAAACGTGCTGTTTTGCTTTAAAATAAGCATTTTCAAGCATTTTGAATCGTTGAAATCGTTCAAATGAAGCAATATTAATAAAAACGAATAATAAAAATTTCGTCGTTTTATGCTGTTTTACGCGTTAAACGCAGATTGAAACTCAAAACGTGCTGTTTTGCTAAATAAGCATTTTCAAGCATTTTGAATCGTTGAAATCGTTCAAATGAACGCAATGTGTAAAAACGAATAATAAAAATTTCGTCGTTTTTATGCTGTTTTACGCGTTAAAACGATTAAAGCTCAAAACGTGCTGTTTTGCTAAAATAAGCATTTTCAAGCAGTACAGATCCCGTTGAAATCGTTCAAATGCGAAGCAATATTAATAAACAGATAATAAAAAATTCGTCGTTTTTATGTATTTTTACCGTTAAACGCAGTTAAAATAAAACGTGCTGTTTTGCTAAAATAAACATTTTCAACATTTTAGATCGTTGGGAAATCGTTTAAATAGAAGCAATATTAATAAAAAACGAATAATAAAAATTCGTCCATTTTATGCTGTTTTACGCGTTAAAACACAGATTAAGGCTCAAACATTAACATTTTGCTAAAATAAGCATTTTCCAAGCATTAGATCGTTGAAATCGTTCAAATAGACGCGATATTAATAAAAACGAATAATCAAAATTTCGTCGTTTTTTATGCTGTTTACGCGTTAGGCAGGAATAAAAGCTCAAACGTGCGCTGTTTTGTAAAATAAGCATTTTCAAGCATTTTAGATCGTTCAGAGTAATTTTCAAATAAGAGCAATAATATTAAAAACGAATAATAAAAAATTCGTCGTTTTTTATGCTGTTTTACGCGTTAAAACAGATTAAAGCTCAAAACGTGCTGTTTTGCTAAAATAAGCATTTTCAAGCATTTTAGATCGTTGAAATCGTTCAAAATAGACGCAATATTAATAAAAACGAATAATAAAAATTTCGTCGTTTTATGCTGTTTTACGCGTTAAAACGCTGATTAAACTCAAACAGCGTGATGTTTTTGCTAAAATAAGCATTTTCAAACATTTATATCGTTGAAATCGTTTTAAATAGAACAATATGAATAAAAAGCGAATAATATTAAAAAATTCACGTCGTTTTATGCTGTTTTACGCGTTAAAACGCTGATTAAAGCTCAAAACGTGCTGTTTGCTAAAATAAGCATTTTCAAGCATTTTAGATCGTTGAAATCGTTCAAATAGAAGCAATATTAATAAAACTTGAATAAATAAAAAATTTCGTCCGTTTTGTGCTGTTTTTGCCGTTAAAACGCAGATTAAAACTCAAAACGTGCTGTTTGCTAAAATAAGCATTTTCAAGCATTTTGAATCGTTAAAATCATTCAAATAGACGCAATATTAATAAAAACGAATAATAAATTCGTCGTTTTATGCTGTTTTACGCGTTAAAACGCAGATTAAAAATAAAACGCGTGCTGTTTTGCTAAAATAAGCATTCAAGCATTTTTAGATCGTTAAAAATTGTTCAAATAGAAACAGTATGAATAAAAGCAGATAATAAAATTTCGTCGTTTTTATGCTGTTTTACGCGCGTTAAAACGCAGATTAAAGCTCAAAAACGTGCTGTTTTGCTTTAAAATAAACATTTTCAAGCATTTTGAATTGTTGAAATCGTTTAGTAGAAGCAATATTAATAAAAAACGAATAATAAAAATTCGTCATTTTTGCCTTGCTTTGTTTTACGCGTTAAACGCAGATTAAAACTCAAAACGTGCTGTTTGCTAAAATAAGCATTTTCAAGCATTTTAGATCGTTGAAATCGTTCCAAATAGAAACAATATTAATAAAAACGAATAATAAAATTCGTCGTTTTATACTGTTTTACGCCGTTAAAACGCAGATTAAAACTCAAACGTACTTTGTTTTTGCTAAAATAAACATTTTTGAAAAGCATTTTGAATCGTTGAAATCGTTCAAATAGACGCAATATTAATAAAAAGCAATTAATAAAAATTTCGTCGTTTTATGCTGTTTTACGCGTTAAAACGCTGATTAAAAGCTCAAAACGTGCTGTTTTACTAAAATTAGCATTTCCAAGCATTTTTAGATCGTTGAAATCGTTCAAATAGACGCAATATTAATAAAAACGAATAATAAAACATTTGTCACGTTTTATGCTGTTTTACGCGTTAAAACGCGCAGATTAAAACTCAAAACGTGCTGTTTGCTAAAATAAGCATTTTCCAAGCATTTTTAGATCGTTGAAATCGTTCAAATAGAAGCAATATTAATAAAAAACAGATAATAAAGAAATTTAAGTCGTTTTTATGCTGTTTTTGCCGTTAAAACGCAGATTAAAGCACAAAACGATGCTGTTATGCTAAAAAAAGCATTTTCAAGCATTTTAGATTGTTGAAATCGTTTAAATAGAACAATATTAAAAAAAACGAATAAAAAAAAATTCGTCGTTTTTATGCTGTTTTACGCGTTAAAACGCAGATTAAAGCTAAAAACTGCTGTTTTGCTAAAATAACTTTTTTAAAAGCTTTTTTTAGATCGTTGAAATCGTTCAAATAGACGCATTTTTTAAAAAAACAAAAATAAAAATTTCGTCGTTTTATGCTGTTTTAAGCTTAAAACAAAGAATAAACTCAAAGGGGCTTTTTTAAAAATAAGCTTTTTCAAGCATTTTAGATTGGAAATCGTTCAAATAAACAATATTAATAAAAACGAAAAAAAAATTCGTCGTTTTATGCTGTTTTACGCGTTAAAACGCAGATTAAAACCAAAACGTGCTGTTTTGCTAAAATAAGCATTTTCAAGCATTTTAGATCGTTGAAATCGTTCAAATGGCAATATTAAAAAAAACGAATAATAAAATTTCGTCTTTTTTTATGCTTTTTTTACGCTTTAAAAACGCAGATTAAAGCTCAAAACGTCTTTTTTGCAAAATAAGCATTTTCGCATTTTAGATCGTTGAAATCGTTCAAATAGACGCAATATTAATAAAAACGAATAATAAAAATTCGTCGTTTTATGCTGTTTTACGCGTTAAAACGCAGTTTAAAAACTCAAAACGTGCTTTTTTTGCTAAAATAAGCATTTTCAAGCATTTTAGATCCCGAAATCGTTCAAATGGACGCAATATTAATAAAAACGAATAATAAAAATTTCGTCGTTTTTATGCTTTTTTACGCGTTAAAACGCAGAATAAACTCAAAACGTGCTGTTTTGCTAAAATAAGCATTTTCAAGCATTTTAGATCGTTGAAATCGCTCAAATAAAAACAATATTAATAAAAACGAATAATAAAAATTCGTCGTTTTTATGCTGTTTTACGCGTTAAAAACGCAGTTTAAAAACTCAAAACGTGCTGTTTTGCTAAAATAAGCATTTTCAAGCATTTTAGATCGTTGAAATCGTTCAAATAGACGCATTATTAATAAAAACGAATAATAAAAATTTCGTCGTTTTTATGCTGTTTTACGCGTTAAAACGAAAGAATAAAGCTCAAAACGTGCTGTTTTGCTAAAATAAGCATTTTCAAGCATTTTAGATCGTTGAAATTGTTCAAATAGAAGCATATTAATAAAAACGAATAATAAAAAAATTCGTCGTTTTTATGCTTTTTTACGCGTTAAAACGCAAAATAAAGCTCAAAACGTGCTGTTTTGCTAAAATAAGCATTTTCAAGCATTTTAGATCGTTGAAATCGTTCAAATAGACGCAATATAATAAAAACAAATAGTAAAAATTCGTCGTTTTATGCTGTTTTACGCGTTAAAACGCAGATGAAACTCAAAACGTGCTGTTTTGCTAAAATAAGCATTTTCAAGCATTTTAGATCGTTGAAATCGTTCAAATAGAAGCAATATTAATAAAAACGAATAATAAAAATTCGTCGTTTTTATGCTGTTTTGCGCGTTAAAACTCAGATTAAAGCTCAAAACGTGCTGTTTTGCTAAAATAAGCATTTTCAAGCATTTTTAGATCGTTGAAATCGTTCAAATAGACGCAATATTAAAAAAAAACGAAAAATAAAATTTCGTCGTTTTTATGCTGTTTTACGCGTTAAAACGCTGATTAAAGCTCAAAACGTGCTGTTATGCTAAAATAAGCATTTTCAAGATTTTAGATTGTTGAAATCGTTTAAATAGAAGAATTTAAAAAAAACGAAAATAAAAAAATGCATTTTATGTTGTTTTAGCGTAAACGCAGATTAAAGCGGGGGTGTTTGCAAAATAAGATTTTCAAATTTTAGATGTTGAAATCGTTAAATAGACGCATTATTAATAAAAACGATAAAAAATTCCGTTTTATTTTTTTAAGCGTTAAAAGCAGAATAAAGTAAAAGTGCTGTTTGCAAAATAAATTTTAGCTTTTAGAGTTAAAATCGTTCAAATAGAAGAATATTAATTAAAAAAAAATAATAAATTGCGTTTTTATGTTTTTTACGCGATAAAACGCAGATTAAAGCTAAAAAACGCTGTTTTGCTAAAATAAGCATTTTTAAGCATTTTGATCGTGAAATGTTCAAAAGACGCATTATTTAAAAGATACAAAAATTTGCTTTTTTATGCTGTTTTACGCGTTAAAACGCAGAAAAGCTAAAAACGTGCTGTTTTGCTAAAAATAAGATTTCGCTATTTTAGATCGTGAAATCGTTCAAAGACGCAATATTAATAAAAACGAATAATACGCTTTTAATGTTTTACGCGTTAAAACGAAAAATAAAGTTTCAAAATGTGTTTTGCTAAAATGTTTTTCAAACATTTTAGATCGTTGAAATCGTTCAAATAGAAGCAATATTAATAAAAAACGAATAATAAAAAATTGTCGTTTTATGCTGTTTTACGCGTTAAAACGCAGATGAAAAGCTCAAAACGTGCTGTTTTGCTAAAATAAGCATTTTCAAGCATTTTAGATCGTTGAAATCGTTCAAATAGACGCAATATTAATAAAACGAATAATAAAATTCGTCTTTTTTATGCTGTTTTACGCGTTAAAACGCAAAATTAAAGCTCAAAACGTGCTGTTTTGCATAAAATAAGCATTTTCAAGCACTTTTAGATTGTTGAAATCGTTTAAATAGAAGCAATATTAATAAAACACGAGTAAAAAAATTCGTCATTTTATGTGTTTTACGCGTTAAAACGCAGATTAAAAGCTCAAAACGTGCTGTTTTGCTAAAATAAGCATTTTCAAGCATTTTAGATCGTTGAAATCGTTCAAACTAGACGCAATATTAATAAAAACGAATAATAAAAATTTCGTCGTTTTATGTGTTTTACGCGTTAAAACGCAGAATAAAGCTCAAAACGTGCTGTTTTGCTAAAATAAGCATTTCAAGCATTTTAGATCGTTGAAATCGTTCAAATAGAAGCAATATTAATAAAAACGAATAATAAAAATTCGTCGTTTTATGCTGTTTTACGCGTTAAAACGCAGATTAAAAGCTCAAAACGTGCTGTTTTGCTAAAATAAGCATTTTCAAGCAATTTAGATCGTTGAAATCGTTCAAATAGACGCAATATTAATAAAAACGAATAATAAAAATTTCGTCGTTTTAATGCTGTTTTACGCGTTAAAACGCTGATTAAAGCTCAAAACGTGCTGTTTTGCTAAAATTAGCATTTTCAAGCATTTTAGATCGTTGAAATCGTTCAAATAGACGCAATATTAATAAAACGAATAATAAAAATTTGTCGTTTTATGCTGTTTTACGCGTTAAAACGCATATTAAAGCTCAAAACGTGCTGTTTTGCTAAAATAAGCATTTTTCAGCATTTTAGATCGTTGAAATCGTTCAAATAGAAGCAATATTAATAAAAACGAATAATAAAAATTTCGTCGTTTTATGCTGTTTTACGCGTTAAAACGCAGATTAAAGCTCAAAACGTGCTGTTTTGCTAAAATAAGCATTTTCAAGCATTTTAGATTGTTGAAATCGTTCAAATAGACGCAATATTAATAAAAACGAATAATAAAAATGTCGTCGTTTTATGCTGTTTACGCGTTAAACGCAGATTAAAGCTCAAAACGTGCTGTTTTGCTAAAATAAGCATTTTCAAGCATCGTTGAAATCGTTCAAATAGAAGCAATATTAATAAAAACGAATAATAAAAATTCGTCGTTTTTATGCTGTTTTACGCGTTAAAGCGCAGATTAAAGCTCATAACGGCTGTTTTGCAAAATAAGCATTTTCAAGCATTTTAGATCGTTGAAATCGTTCAAATAGACGCAATATTAATAAAAACGAATAATAAAAATTTCGTCATTTTTATGCTGTTTAACGCGTTAAAACGCAGATTAAAGCTCAAAACGTGCTGTTTTGCTAAAATAAGCATTTTCAAGCATTTCAGATCGTTGAAATCGTTCAAATAGACGCAATATTAATAAAACGAATAATAAAAATTTCGTCGTTTTTATGCTGTTTTACGCGTTAAAACGCAGAATAAAGACTCAAAACGTGCTGTTTTGCTAAAATAAGCATTTTCAAGCATTTTAGATCGTTGAAATCGTTCAAATAGAAGCAATATTAATAAAAACGAATAATAAAAATTCGTCTTTTTTATGCTGTTTTACGCGTTAAAACGCAGATTAAAAGCTCAAACGTGCTGTTTTGCTAAAATAAGCATTTTCAAGCATTTTAGATCGTTGAAATCGTTCAAATAGAAGCAATATTAATAAAAACGAATAATAAAAATTCGTCTTTTTATGCTGTTTTACGCGTTAAAACGCAGATTAAAGCTCAAAACGTGCTGTTTTGCTAAAATAAGCATTTTCAAGCATTTTAGATCGTTGAAATCGTTTCAAATAGACGCAATATAATAAAAACGAAGAATAAAAAATTCGTCGTTTTATGCTGTTTTACGCGTTAAAACGCAGATAAAGCTCAAAACTGCTGTTTTGCTAAAATAAGCATTTTCAAGCATTTTAGATCGTTGAAATCGTTCAAATAGAAGCAATATTAATAAAAACGAATAATAAAAATTCGTCGTTTTTATGCTGTTTTACGCGTTAAAAACGCAGATTAAAAGCTCAAAACGTCCTGTTTTGCTAAAATAAGCATTTTCAAGCATTTTAGATCGTTAAATCGATCAAATAGACGCAATATAATAAAAACGAATAATAAAAAAATGCGTCGTTTTATGCTGTTTTACGCGTTAAAACGCAGATTAAAGCTCAAAACGTGCTGTTTTGCTAAAATAAGCATTTTCAAGCATTTTAGATCGTTGAAATCGTTCAAATAGAAGCAATATGAATAAAAAACGAATAATAAAATTCGTCGTTTTATGCTGTTTTACGCGTTAAAACGCAGATTAAAACTCAAAACGTGCTGTTTTGCTAAAATAAGCATTTTCAAGCATTTTAGATCGTTGAAATCGTTCAAATAGAAGCAATATGAATAAAAAACGAATAATAAAAATTTCTGTCGTTTTTATGCTGTTTTACGCGTTAAAACGCAGATTAAAAGCTCAAAACGTGCTGTTTTGCTAAAATAAGCATTTTCAAGCATTTTAGATTGTTGAAATTGTTTAAATAGAAGCAATATTAATAAAAACGAATAATAAAAATTCGTCATTTTTATGCTGTTTACGCGTTAAAACGCAGATTAAAGCTTCAAAACGTGCTGTTTTGCTAAAATAAGCATTTTCAAGCATCGTTGAAATCGTTCAAATAGAAGCAATATTAAAAAACGAATAATAAAAATTCGTCGTTTTATGCTGTTTACGCGTTAAAACGCAGATTAAAGCTCAAAACGTGCTGTTTTGCTAAAATACGCATTTTCAAGCATTTTAGATCGTTGAAATCGTTCAAATAGAAGCAATATTAATAAAAACGAATAATAAAATTCGTCGTTTTTATGCTGTTTTACGCGTTAAAACGCAGATTAAAGCTCAAAACGTCCTGTTTTGCTAAAATAAGCATTTTCAAGCATTTTAGATCGTTGAAATCGTCAAATCAGACGCACATATTAATAAAAACGAATAATAAAAATGCGTCGTTTTTATGCTGTTTACGCGTTAAAACGCAGATTAAAGCTCAAAACGTGCTGTTTTGCTAAAATAAGCATTTTCAAGCATTTTAGATCGTTGAAATCGTTCAAATAGAAGCAATATGAATAAAAACGAATAATAAAAATTTCGTCGTTTTTATGCTGTTTTACGCGTTAAAACGCAGATTAAAGCTCAAAACGTGCTGTTTTGCTAAAATAAGCATTTTCAAGCATTTTAGATCGTTGAAATCGTTCAAATAGAAGCAATATGAAAAAAAAACGAATAATAAAAATTCGTCATTTTTATGCTGTTTTACGCGTTAAAACGCAGATTAAAGCTCAAAACGTGCTGTTTTGCTAAAATAAGCATTTTCAAGCATTTTAGATTGTTGAAATCGTTCAAATAGACGCAATATTAATAAAAACGAATAATAAAATTTCGTCGTTTTTATGCTGTTTTACGCGTTAAAACGCGAATAAAGCTCAAAACGTGCTGTTTTGCTAAAATAAGCATTTTCAGAATTTTAGATCGTTGAAATCGTTCAAATAGAAGCAATATTAATAAAAACGAATAATAAAAATTCGTCGTTTTTATGCTGTTTTACGCGTTAAAACGCAGATTAAAGCTCAAAACGGGCTGTTTTGCTAAAATAAGCATTTTCAAGCATTTTAGATCGTTGAAATCGTTTAAATAGAAGCAATATTAATAAAAACGAATAATAAAAATTTCGTCTTTTTTATGCTGTTTTACGCGTTAAAACGCAGAATAAAGCTCAAAACGTGCTGTTTTGCTAAAATAAGCATTTTCAAGCATTTTAGATCGTTGAAATCGTTCAAATAGAAGCAATATTAATAAAAACGAATAATAAAAAATTCGTCGTTTTTATGCTGTTTTACGCGTTAAAACGCAGATTAAAGCTCAAAACGTGCTGTTTTGCTAAAATAAGCATTTTCAAGCATTTTACATCGTTGAAATCGTTCAAATAGACGCAATATTAAAAAAACGAATAATAAAAATTCGTCGTTTTATGCTGTTTTACGCGTTAAAACGCAGATTAAAGCTCAAAACGTGCTGTTTTGCTAAAATAAGCATTTTCAAGCATTTAGATCGTTGAAGTTAAAACTAGACGAATATAATAAAAACGATAATAAAAAATTCGTCGTTTTATGCTGTTTTACGCGTTAAAACGCAGAATTAAAGCTCAAAACGTCCTGTTTTGCTAAAATAAAGCATTTTCAAGCATTTTAGATCGTTGAAATCGTTCAAATAGACGCAATATTAATAAAAACGAATAATAAAAATTTCGTCGTTTTATGCTGTTTTACGCGATAAAACGCAGATTAAAGCTCAAAACGTGCTGGTTTGCTAAAATAAGCATTTTCAAGCATTTTAGATCGTTAAAATCGTTCAAATAGAAGCAATATTAATAAAAACGAATAATAAAAAATTCGTCGTTTTATGCTGTTTTACGCGTTAAAACGCGGGTTTAAAAAGCTCAAAACGTGCTGTTTTGCTAAAATAAGCATTTTCAAGCATTTTAGATCGTTGAAATCGTTTAAATAGAAGCAATATTAATAAAAACGAATAATAAAAATTCGTCGTTTTTATGCTGTTTTACGCGTTAAAACGCAGTTTAAAAAGCTCAAAACGTGCTGTTTTGCTAAAATAAGCATTTTCAAGCATTTTAGATCGTTGAAATCGTTCAAATAGACGCAATATTAATAAAAACGAATAAAAAAAAATTCGTCGTTTTTTATGCTGTTTTACGCGTTAAAACGCAGATTAAAGCTCAAAACGTGCTGTTTTGCTATAATAAGCATTTTCAAGCATTTTAGATCGTTGAAATCGTTCAAATAGAAGCAATATTAATAAAAACGAATAATAAAAATTCGTCATTTTCATGCTGTTTTACGCGTTAAAACGCAGATTAAAGCTCAAAACGTGCTGTTTTGCTAAAATAAGCATTTTCAAGCATTTTAGATCGTTGAAATCGTTCAAATAGACGCAATATTAATAAAAACGAATAATAAAAATTTGTCGTTTTATGCTGTTTTACGCTTAAAAGCTGATTAAACTCAAAAGGCTGTTTTGCTAAAATTAGCATTTTCGCATTTTAGATCGTTGAAATCGTTCAAATAGACGCAATATTAATAAAAACGAATAATAAAAAATTTTGTTTTATGCTGTTTTACGCGTTAAAACGCAGATTAAAGCTCAAAACGTGCTGTTTTGCTAAAATAAGCATTTTCAAGCATTTTAGATCGTTGAAATGTCAAATAGAAATATTAATAAAAACGAATAATAAAAATTTTCTGTTTTATGCTGTTTTACGCGTTAAAACGCAGATTAAAGCTCAAAACGTGCTGTTTTGCTAAATAAGCATTTTCAAGCATTTAGATCGTTGAAAATCGTTCAAATAGATGCAATATTAATAAAAAACGAATAATAAAAATTTTCGTCGTTTTATGCTGTTTTACGCGCTAAACGCAGAATAAAGCTCAAAACGTGCTGTTTTGCTCTAAAATAAAGCATTTTCAAGCTTTTTTAGATCGTTGAAATCCCAAATAGACGCAATATTAATAAAAACAAAATAAAAAAAATTTTCCCGTCTTTTTTATGCTTTTTTTTACGCTTTAAAAACGCAGTTTAAAAACCCCAAAACGTGCTGTTTTGCAAAAATAACATTTTAAAAGCTTTTTTAGATCGTTGAAATCGTTCAAATAAACAATATTCATAATAAACGAATAATAAAAAAATTCGTCTTTTTTTTATGCTGTTTGAGCGTTAAAACGCGGATTAAAGCTCAAAACGTGCTTTTTTTGTTAAATACGCATTTTAAAGCTTTTTTAGATCGTTGAAATCGTTCAAATAGACGCAATAAAAAAAAAAACGAATAAAAAAAATTTCGTCTTTTTTTATGCTGTTTTACGCGTTAAAACGCGAAAAAAGCTCAAAACTTCTTTTTGCTAAAATAAACTTTTTTCCAAGCATTTTAGAGGGGTTTGAAATCGTTAAAAATAGACGCAATATTAAAAAAAACGAATAATAAAAATTTCGTCTTTTTTTATGATGTTCTACGCGTTAAAACGCTGATTAAAGCTCAAAAGGGTGCTTTTTTGCTAAAATAACATTTTCAAGCTTTTTTAGATCTTTGGGAAATCGTTAAAAATAAAAGCAATATGAAAAAAAACGAATAAAAAAAAATTTATCCTTTTTTTATGCTTTTTTGCGTTAAAACGCAGTTTAAAAAGCTCAAAATTGCTGTTTTGTTTTAAAAAAAAGCTTTTCAAGCATTTTAGATCTTTTGAAATCGTTTAAAAAAGGGCAATAATAAAAACGAATAATAAAAAATTTCGTCTTTTTTTATGCTGTTTTACGCTTTAAAACGCAGTTAAAACTCAAAACGTGCTGTTTTGTTTTAAAATAAGCATTTTAAAGCTTTTTTGGTCTTTTGAAATCGTTCAAATAGACGCAATATTAAAAAAAAACGAATAAAAAAAAAATTTAGTCTTTTTTATGATTTTTTACGCGTTAAAACCCCGATTAAAAACTCAAAACGTGCTGTTTTGTTTTAAAATAAGCATTTTCAAGCATTTTAGATCGTTGAAATCGTTCAAATAGACGCAATATTAATAAAAACGAATAAAAAAAATTTCGTCTTTTTATGCTGTTTGCGTTAAAACGCAGAAAAAAACTCAAAACGTGCTTTTTTGCTAAAATAAGCTTTTTTCCAAGCATTTTAAATCGTTGAAATCTTTCCCAAATAGACGCAATATTAATAAAAACGAAAAAGAAAAAAATTCGTCTTTTTTTATGCTTTTTTACGCGTTAAAACGCAGTTTAAAAAACTAAAAAACGTGCTTTTTTCCCAAAAAAAAAGCATTTTCAAGCTTTTTTAGATCGGTAAAATCTTTCCCAAATAGAAGCAATATTAAAAAAAAGGAATAAAAAAAAAATTTTTCTTTTTTTGCTTTTTTTACGCGTTAAAACGCAGTTTAAAAACTCAAAACGTGCTGTTTTGCTAAAATAAACTTTTTCCCAAAAATTAATAAAAACGAATAATAAAAATTCGTCTTTTTTATGCTTTTTTACGCGTTAAAACCCCAGTTTAAAAACTCAAAACGTGCTGTTTTGCTAAAATAAGCATTTTCATGCTTTTTTAATCGTTAAATGTTCAAATAGACACAAAAATTAAAAAGAATAAAAAAAAATTTCGTCGTTTTTATGCTGTTTTCCGTTAAAACGCAGTTTAAAAACCCAAAACGTGCTGTTTTGCTAAAAAAAAAGCATTTTCAAGCTTTTTTAGATCGTTAAAAATCTTTTCAAATAGAAAGCAATATTAATAATAAACGAATAAAAAAAATTCGTCGTTTTTTGAAATTTTGTTTTACGGGGTTAAAACGCAGATTAAAACTCAAAACTTTCTTTTTTTGTTAAATCCCCGCTTTTTCAAGCTTTTTTAGATCGTTGAAATCGTTCAAATAGACGCAATAAAAAAAAAAAACAAAAAAAATTTCGTCTTTTTTATGCTTTTTTTACGCGTTAAAACGGGAAAAAAACTAAAAACGTGCTTTTTTTGCTAAAATAAGCATTTTCAAGCATTTTAGATCGTTAAATCGTTAAAAAGCGAAATATTAAAAAAACGAATAAAAAAAAAATTCGTCTTTTTTATGCTTTTTTACGCGTTAAAACGCAATTAAACTCAAAACGTGCTGTTTTGCAAAAATAAGCTTTTTCAAGCATTTTAGATCGTTGAAATCGTTCAAATAGACGCAATAAATAAAAAACGAATAAAAAAATTTCGTTGTTTTATGCTTTTTTACGCGTTAAAACGCTGTTTAAAAGCTCAAAACGTGCTTTTTTGCAAAATAAGCATTTTCAAGCATTTTAGATCGTTGAAATCGTTCAAATAGACGCAATATTAATAAAAACGAATAAAAAAAAATTCCCCGTTTTATGCTGTTTTCGCGTTAAAACGCAGATTAAACTCAAAACGTGCTGTTTTGCTAAAATAAGCATTTTCAAGCATTTTAGATCGTTGAAATCGTTCAAATAGAAGCAATAAAAAACGAATAAAAAATTTCGTGGGTTTTTATGCTGTTTTACGCGTTAAAACGCAGATTAAACTCAAAACGTGCTGTTTTGCTAAAATAACATTTTTCAAGCTTTTTTAGATCGTTGAAATCGTTCAAATAGACGCAATTTTTAAAAAAACGAATAAAAAAAATTTTTTGTCTTTTTTATGCTGTTTTCGCGTAAAACGCAGTTTAAAAACTCAAAACGTGCTGTTTTGCTAAAATAAGCATTTTAAAAGCATTTTAGATCCGAAATCGTTCAAATAGACGCAATAAAATAAAAACAATAAAAAAAATTTCGTGATGCTGTTTTCGCTTTAAAAACGCAGAAAAAAACTCAAAACGTGCTGTTTTGTAAAATAAGCATTTTCAATCTTTTAGATCGTTGAAATCGTTCTAAAGAATATTAATAAAAACGAATAATAAAAATTTCGTGTTTTTATGCTTTTTTTACGCGTTAAAACGCAGTTTAAAAAACTCAAAACGTGCTGTTTTGCTAAAATAAGCTTTTTTCAAGCTTTTTTAGATCCGAAACCCGTTCAAATAGACGCAATAAAAAAAAAACGAATAATAAAAAATTTTGTCGTTTTTACTTTTACGCGAAAAAACGCAGATTAAAGCTAAAAACGTGCGGGGCAAAAAAAAGCATTTTCAAGCTTTTTGATTTAAAATGTTCAAATAGAAGCAATATTAAAAAAAACGATAAAAAAAATTTCGTCTTTTTTTATGCTTTTTTACGCGTTAAAACCGAAAAAAAGGTCAAAACGTGCTGTTTTGCAAAATAAGCATTTTCAAGCTTTTTAGATCTTGAAATCGTTCAAATAGAAGCAATATTAAAAAAAACAATAATAAAAATTCGTCTTTTTTATGCTGTTTTACGCGTTAAAACGCAGATTAAGCTAAAAACGTGCTGTTTTGCTAAAATAAGCATTTTCAAGCATTTTAGATCGTTGAAATCGTTCAAATGCCTATTAATAAAACGAATAAAAAAAAATTCGTCTTTTTTTATGCTGTTTTACGCGAAACGCAGTTTAAAAGCTCAAAACGTGCTGTTTTGCAAAAATAACTTTTTTCAAGCTTTTTTTGATCGTTGAAATCGTTCAAATAGACGCAATATTAAAAAAAAACGAATAAAAAAAAATTTCGCCCGTTTGATGCTGTTTTACGCGTTAAAACGCGATTAAAGCTAAAAAACGTGCGTTTTGCTAAAATAACATTTTCAAGCTTTTTAGATCGTTGAAATCGTTCAAATAGACGCAATATTAATAAAAACGAATAAAAAAAAATTCGTCGTTTTAATGCTGTTTTACGCTTTAAAAACGCAGTTAAAACTCAAAACGTGCTGTTTTGCTAAAAAAAAGCATTTTCAAGCATTTTGATCTTGAAATCGTTCAAATAAACAATATAATAAAAACGAATAAAAAAAAAATTTCGTCGTTTTTATGCTTTTTACGCTTTAAAAACGCAGATCAAAGCTCAAAACGTGCTGTTTTGCTAAAATAAGCATTTTCAACATTTTAGATGTTGAAATCGTTTAAATAGAAGCAATATTTATAAAAACGAATAAAAAAATTCGTCTTTTTTATGCTTTTTTAGGCGTTAAAACGCAGATTAAACTCAAAACGTGCTGTTTTGCTAAAATAAGCATTTTCAAGCATTTTAGATCGTTGAAATCGTCAAATGGACGCAATATTAATAAAAACGAATAATAAAAAATTTCGTCTTTTTTTATGCTGTTTTACGCGTTAAAACGCAGAATA
>NW_027046340.1:0-27023 GCF_025399875.1 Dalotia coriaria | reverse complement strand
AAAGGTTAAAAAAAAACTTTTTCCCTTTTTTTTTTTCAAATTTTAAAACGTTTTTGCTGTTTTTAAAAAACGCAGATTAAAGCTAAAAACGTGCTGTTTTGCTAAAATAATCTTTTTCAACTTTTTTAGATCGTTGAAATCGTTAAAATAGACCCAATTAATAAAAACGAATAAAAAATTGTCATTTTTTTGTTTTACGCGTTAAACGCAGATTAAAGCTCAAAACGTGCTTTTTTGCTAAAATAATCATTTTCAAGCTTTTTAGATCGTTGAAATCTTTTAAATAGCCCAATTTAATAAAAACGAAAAATAAAAAATTTCGTCTTTTTTTATGTTTTTTCCCCGTTAAAACGCAGATTGAAAACGGGGGTTTTCCCAAAAAATCATTTTCAAGCATTTTGATCGTTGAAATCGTTCAAATAGACGCAAATTAAAAAAACGAATAATAAAAATTCGTCTTTTATGTTTTTACGCGTTAAAACGCGATTAAGTAAAAACGTGCTTTTCTAAAAAATAATCTTTTTCAAGCTTTTTAGATCGTTGAAATCGTTAAATAGACGCAAATTAAAAAAAAACAAATAATAAAAATTTCGTGTTTTAGGTTTTTTACGCGTTAAAAACGCAGATTAAAGCTCAAAGGGCTGTTTTGCTAAAAAACATTTTCGCAAGATCGTTGAAATGTTCAAATAAAAGCAATTTTAAATTTAAAAACGAATAATAAAAATTCGTCGTTTTAGGGTTTTTTACGCTTTAAAAACGAATTCAAAAAACGTGCTTTTCTAAAATAATCATTTTCAAGCATTTTAGATCGTTAAAATTTGTTCAAAAGACGCAATATTAATAAAAACAATAAAAAAAATTTTTGTCGTTTTTATGCTGTTTTACGCTTTAAAAACGAAATTAAAAAGCTCAAAAGGGCTGTTTTGGAAAAAGCATTTTCAAGCATTTTAGATCGTTGAAACGTTCAAATAGAAGAATATTAAAAAAACGAATAAAAAAAAATTCGCGTTTTATGTGTTTTAGGGGTTAAAAAAATTAAAAACCAAAACGTGTGTTTTTGCAAAAAAATAATCATTTTCAAGCATTTTAGATCGTTGAAATGTTCAAATAGACGCAATATTAAAAAAAAACGAATAATAAAAATTTGTCGTTTTATGCGGTTTTGCGTTAAAACGCAGATTAAAGCTAAAAACGTGCTGTTTTGCTAAAAAAAGCATTTTAAAGCATTTTAGATCGTTGAAATCGTTCAAATGACCAATTTTAAAAAAAACGAATAATAAAAATTCGTCGTTTTATGTGTTTTACGCGTTAAAACGCAGATTAAACCCAAAGGGCTGTTTTGCTAAAATAATTTTCCCCAAGCTTTTTAGATCGTTGAAATTTTTTAAATAGAAAATATTAAAAAACGAATAATAAAATTCGTGTTTTAGGGTTTTTTTACGCGTTAAAACGCAGTTTAAAAAGCTAAAAACGGCTGTTTTGCTAAAATAACATTTTCAAGCATTTTAGATCGTTGAAATCGTTAAATAGACGCAATTTTAAATAAAAACGAATAATAAAATTTCGTCGTTTTTATCGTTTTCGCGTTAAAACGCAGATTAAAGCTCAAACGTGTTTTTGCTAAAATAAGCATTTTCAAGCATTTTAGATCGTGAAATCTTTAAAAATAGAAGCAATATTAATAAAAACAAATAAAAAAAATTGTTTTTTTTATGTGTTTTAGGGTTAAAACGCAGATTAAAAGCTCAAAACGTGCTGTTTTGCTAAAATAATCATTTTCAAGCATTTTAGATCGTGAAATCGTTCAAATAGACGCAATATTAATAAAAACGAATAATAAAAATTTCGCGTTTTATGCTGTTTTACGCGTTGAAACGTAGATTAAAGCTCAAAACGTGCTGTTTTGCTAAAATAAGCATTTTCAAGCATTTTAGATCGTTGAAATCGTTCAAATAGAAGCAATATTAATAAAAAACGAATAATAAAATTCGTCGTTTTATGCTGTTTTACGCGTTAAAACGCAGATTAAAGCTCCAAACGTGCTGTTTTGCTAAATAATCATTTTCAAGCATTTTAGATCGTTGAAATCGTTAAAATAGACGCAATATTAATAAAACGAATAATAAAAATTTCGTCGTTTTATGCTGTTTTACGCGTTAAAACGCAGATTAAAGCTCAAAACGTGCTGTTTTGCTAAAATAAGCATTTTCAAGCATTTTAGATCGTTGAACGTTCAAATAGAAGCAATATTAATAAAAACAAATAATAAAATCGTCGTTTTATGCTGTTTTACGTGTAAAACGCAGATTAAAAACTCAAAACGTGCTTTTTTGCTAAAATAATCATTTTCAAGCATTTAGATCGTTGAAATCGTTCAATAGACGCAACATTAATAAAAAACGAATAATAAAAATTTCGTCGTTTTATGCTGTTTTACGCGTTAAACGCAGATTAAAGCTCAAAACGTGCTGTTTTGCTAAAATAAGCATTTTCAAGCATTTTAGATCGTTGAAATCGTTCAAATAGAAGCAATATTAATAAAAACGAATAATAAAAAATTCGTCGTTTTATGCTGTTTTACGCGTTAAAACGCAGATTAAAGCTCAAAACGTGCTGTTTTGCTAAAATAATCATTTTCAAGCATTTTAGATCGTTGAAATCGCTCAAATAGACGCAATATTAATAAAAAACGAATAATAAAATTTCGTCGTTTTATGCTGTTTTACACGTTAAAACGCAGATTAAAGCTCAAAACGTGCTGTTTTGCTAAAATAAGCATTTTCAAGCATTTTAGATCGTTGAAATCGTTCAAATAGAAAATATTAATAAAAACGAATAATAAAAATTCGTCGTTTTATGTTGTTTTACGCGTTAAACGCAGATTAAAGCTCAAAACGTGCTGTTTTGCTAAAATGATCATTTTCAAGCATTTTAGATCGTTAAAATCGTTCAAATAGGCGCAATATTAATAAAAACGAATAATAAAAATTTCGTCGTTTTATGCTGTTTTACGCGTTAAAACGCAGATTAAAGCTCAAAAACGTGCTTTTTGCTAAAATAAGCATTTTCAAGCATTTTAGATCGTTGAAATCGTTCAAATAGAAGCAATATTAAAAAAAACGAATAATATAAAATAAGTCGTTTTATGCTGTTTCACGCGTTAATACGAAGATTAAAGCTCAAAAACGTGCTGTTTTGCTAAAATAATCATTTTCAAGCATTTTAGATCGTTAAAATCGTTCAAATAGACGCAATATTAATAATAAACGATAATAAAATATCGCGTTTTTATGCTGTTTTACGCGTTAAAACGCAGATTAAAGCTCAAACGTAGCGTTTTGCTAAAATAAGCATTTTCAAGCATTTTATATCGTTGAAATCGTTCAAATAGAAGCAATATTAAAAGAAAACGAATAATATAAAAAAGTCGTTTTATGCTGTTTTACGCCTTAAAACGCAGATTAAAGCTCAAAACGTGCTGTTTTGCAAAAATAATCATTTTCAAGCATTTTAGATCGTTGAAATCGTTCAAATAGACGCAATATTAATAAAAAACGAATAATAAAAATTTCGTCGTTTTGTGTTTTACGCGTTAAAACGCAGATTAAAGCTCAAAACGTGCTGTTTTGCTAAAATAAGCATTTTCGAGCATTTTAGATCGTTGAAATCGTTCAAATAGAAGCAATATTAATAAAACGAATAATAAAAATTCGTGGTTTTATGCTGTTTACGCGTTAAAACGCAGATTAAAGCTCAAAACGTGCTGTTTTGCTAAAATAATCATTTTCAAGCATTTTAGATCGTTAAATCGTTCAAATAGACGCAATATTAATAAAAAACGAATAATAAAAATTTCGTCGTTTTATGCTGTTTTACGCGTTAAAGCGCAGATTAAAGCTCAAAACGTGCTGTTTTGCTAAAATAAGCATTTTCAAGCATTTTAGATCGTTGAAATCGTTCAAATAGAAGTATTATTAAAAAAACGAATAATATAAAATAAGTCGTTTTATGCTGTTTACGCCTTAAAAACGCAGATTAAAAGCTCAAAACGAGCTGTTTTGCTAAAATAACATTCTCAGGCATTTTAGATCGTTGAAATCGTTCAAATAGAGCACATTAATAAAAACGAATAATAAAAAATTTGTCGTCTTTATGCTGTTTTACGCGTTAAAACGCAGATTAAGGCTCAAAACGTGCTGTTTTGCTAAAATAATCATTTTCAAGCATTTTAGATCGTTGAAATCGTTCAAATAGACGCAATATTAATAAAAACGAATAATAAAAAATTTCGTCGTTTTATGCTGTTTTACGCGTTGAAACGAGATTAAAAGCTCAAAACGTGCTGTTTTGCTAAAATAATCATTTTCAAGCATTTTAGATCGTTGAAATCGTTCAAATAGACGCGACATTAATAAAAACGAATAATAAAAATTCCCGTCGTTTTATGCTGTTTTACGCGTTAAAACGCAGATTAAAGCCCCAAAACGTGCTGTTTTGCTAAAATAATCATTTTCAAGCATTTTAGATCGTTGAAATCGTTCAAATAGACGCAATATTAATAAAAACGAATAATAAAAATTTCGTCGTTTTATGCTTTTTTACGCGTTAAAAACGCAGATTAAAGCTCAAAACGTGCTGTTTTGCTAAAAAAGCATTTTCAAGCTTTTTAGATCGTTGAAATCGTTCAAATGAAGCCATTAATAAAAACAAATAATAAAAATCGTCGTTTTATGCTGTTTTACGCTTTAAAAAACGCAGATTAAAGCTCAAAAGGGCTGTTTTGCTAAAATAATCATTTTCAAGCATTTTAGATCGTTGAAATCGTTCAAATAGACGCAACATTAATAAAAACGAATAATAAAATTTCTGTCGTTTTTATGCTGTTTTACGCTTTAAAAAACGCAGTTTAAAAAGCTAAAAAGGGCTGTTTTGCTAAAATAAGCATTTTCAAGCATTTTAGATCGTTGAAATCGTTCAAATAGAAGCAATATTAATAAAAAACGAAATAATAAAAAATTCGTCGTTTTATGTTGTTTTACGCGTTAAAACGCAGATTAAAGCTCAAAACGTGCTGTTTTGCTAAAATAATCATTTTCAAGCATTTTAGATCGTTGAAATCCCCCAAATAAACGTAATATTAATAAAAACAATAATAAAAATTTCGTCTTTTTTATGCTGTTTTACACGTTAAAACGCAGATTAAAGCTCAAAACGTGCTGTTTTGCTAAAATAAGATTTTCAAGCATTGTAGATCGTTGAAATCGTTCAAATAGAAGCAAATTAATAAAAACGAATAATAAAAATCTGTCTTTTTTATGCTGTTTTACGCGTTAAAAACGCAGATTAAAGCTCAAAACGTGCTGTTTTGCAAAAATGATCATTTTCAAGCATTTAGACGTTAAAATCTTTCCCAAATAGGCGCAATATTAATAAAAAACGATAATAAAATTTCATCGTTTTATAGTTTTTTTACGCTTTAAAAACGAATTAAAGCTCAAAACGTGCGTTTTGCTAAAATAAGTATTTTCAAGCATTTTAGATCGTTGAAAGCGTTCAAATAGAAGCAATATTAAAAAAAACGAATAATATAAAATAAGTCGTTTTTGCTGTTTTACGCGTTAAAACGCAGATTAAAGCTAAAAACGTGCTGTTTTGCTAAAATAATTTTTTTCAAGCATTTTAGATCGTTAAAATCGTTCAAATAGACGCAATATTAATAATAAACGAATAATAAAAATTTCGTCGTTTTATGTTGTTTTACGCGTTAAAACGCAGATTAAAGCTCAAAACGTGCTGTTTTGCTAAAATAAGCATTTTCAAGCATTTTATATCGTTGAAATCGTTCAAATAGAAGAATATTAAAAAAAACGAATAATATAAAATAAGTCTTTTTTACGCTGTTTTACGGCCTTAAAACGCAGTTTAAAAAGCTCAAAACGTGCTGTTTTGCTAAAATAATCATTTTCAAGCATTTTAGATCGTTGAAATCGTTCAAATAGACGCAATATTAATAAAAACCAATAATAAAATTTCGTCGTTTTTATGCTGTTTTACGCGTTAAAACGCAGATTAAAAGCTAAAAAGGGCTGTTTTGCTATAAGCATTTCGAGCATTTTAGATCGTTGAAATCGTTCAAATAGAAGCAAATTAATAAAAACGAATAATAAAAATTCGTGGTTTTATGCTGTTTTACGCGTTAAAACGCATATTAAAGCTAAAAAACGGCTGTTTTTGCTAAATAATTTTTCAGCTTTTGATGGTTAAAATCGTTCAAATAGACGCAATATTAATAATAAACGAATAATAAAATTTCGTCGTTTTATGCTATTTTAGCGTTAAAGCGAATTAAAGCTCAAAACGTGCTGTTTTGCTAAAAGCATTTTCAAGCATTTTAGATCGTTGAAATCGTTCAAATAGGCAATATTAAAAAGAAAGAATAATATAAAATAAGTCGTTTTATGCTGTTTTACGCCTTTAAAAACGCAGATTAAACCCTCAAACGTGCTGTTTTGCAAAAAATAAGCATTCTCGGGCATTTTAGATCGCTGAAATCGTTCAAATAGAAGTAAATTAATAAAAACGAATAATAAAAATTCGTCGTTTTATGCTGTTTTACGCGTTAAAAACGCGATTAAAGCTCAAAACGTGCTGTTTTTCCTAAAATAATCATTTTCAAGCATTTTAGATCGTTGAAATGTTCAAATAGACGCAAATTAATAAAAACGAATAATAAAATTCGTCGTTTTATGCTGTTTTACACGTTAAAACGCAGATTAAAAAGCTCAAACGTGCTGTTTTGCTAAAATAAGCATTTTCAAGCATTTTAGATCGTTGAAATCGTTCAAATAGGCAAATATTAAAAAAAAACGAATAATAAAAATTCGTCGTTTTATGCTTTTTTACGCGTTAAAACGCAGATTAAAGCTAAAAACGTGCTGTTTTGCTAAAATAATCATTTTCAAGCATTTTAGATCGTTGAAATCGTTCAAATAGACGCAATATTAAAAAAAAAACGAATAATAAATTTCGTCGTTTTATGCTGTTTTACGCGTTAAAACGCAGATTAAAGCTCAAAACGTGCTGTTTTGTTAAAAAATAAGCATTTTAAGCATTTTAGATCGTTGAAATCGTTCAAATAGAAGCAATATTAAAAAAAAACGAATAATAAAAAATTCGTCGTTTTATGCTGTTTTACGCGTTAAAACGCAGATTAAAGCTCAAAACGTGCTGTTTTTCCTAAAATAATCATTTCAAGCATTTTAGATCGTTGAAATCGTTCAAATAGACGCAATATTAATAAAAACGAATAAAAAAAATTTCGTCTTTTTTATGCTTTTTACACGTTAAAACGAGATTAAAGCTCAAAACGTGCTGTTTTGCTAAAATAAGCATTTTCAAGCATTTTAGATCGTTGAAATCGTTCAAATAGATAATATTAATAAAAACGAATAATAAAAATTCGTCTTTTTTATGCTTTTTTACGCGTTAAAACGCAGATTAAAGCTCAAAACGTGCTGTTTTGCTAAAATAATCATTTTCAAGCATTTTAGATCGTTGAAATCGTTCAAATAGACGCAATATTAAAAAAAAAAAAATGGTTGTTTGTAAAGTAGGTTTACGATCGAGATGTTTACGTGATAACGTCTTATTGGTGATATAAGTTTGTTTGTTGCAATTGCTGTAACACTTCACTTGCACTTCACATTTTGTTTTACCGTTAGGCTCCCGCACACTACAAACTTTTTATCGGCCGATAAAACATTCAACGAAAAAATTAACCGCACGAGAAAATCTCCATTCGTTTGTATGCCGTTAGAGTGAGAGAGACGGAAGATCGGTCCACCACTCGGGAAAGCTAAATGACTGGCACGGAATGACTGGCAGCGCTCGAGATGAGACGGGAGATCGGTCCGTTTTCTCTGGTTATAACGAGAGGGGGTCGGAATGACTGGCAGCGCTCGAGATGAGACGGGAGATCGGTCCGTCTCCTCTCTCGTTATAACGGGGGGGTATACCCGCGATCGGCCCCGTGAGGGCCCCGCGAACGTTTCTGAACAGGTCACCCGTAAAACGATTTTAAAGACGTTATCACGTCAAAACGAATAATAAAATTCCGTCGTTTTATGCTGTTTTACGCGTTAAAACGCAGATTAAAAACTCAAAAAGTGCTTTGTTTTTCTAAAATAAGCATTTTAAGCATTTTAGATCGTTGAAATCGTTCAAATAGAAGCCAATTTAAAAAAACGAATAATAAAAATTCGTAGTTTTATGGTTTTACGCGTTAAAACGCAGATTAAAGCTCAAAAAAGTGCTGTTTTGCTAAAATAATCATTTTCAAGCATTTTAGATCGTTGAAATCGTTCAAATAGAAGCAATATTAATAAAAACGAATAATAAAAATCGTCGTTTTATGCTGTTTTACGCGTTAAAACGCAGATTAAAGCTCAAAACGTGCTGTTTTGCTAAAATAATCATTTTCAAGCATTTTAGATCGTTGAAATCGTTCAAATAGACGCAATATTAAAAAAAACGAATAATAAAAATCGTCGTTTTTATGCTGTTTTACGCGTTAAAACGCAGATTAAAGCTCAAAACGTGCTGTTTTGCTAAAATAATCATTTTCAAGCATTTTAGATCGTTGAAATCGTTCAAATAGAAGCAATATTAATAAAAACGAATAATAAAAATCGTCTTTTTTATGCTGTTTTACGCGTTAAAACGCAGTTTAAAAAGCTCAAAACGTGCTGTTTTGCTAAAATAAGCATTTTCAAGCATTTTAGATCGTTGAAATCGTTCAAATAGAAGCAATATTAATAAAAACGAATAATAAAAATTGTCGTTTTATGCTGTTTTACGCGTTAAAACGCAGATTAAAGCTCAAAACGTGCTGTTTTGCTAAAATAATCATTTTCAAGCATTTTAGATCGTTGAAATCGTTCAAATGACGCAATATTAATAAAAACGAATAATAAAATTTCGTCGTTTTATGCTGTTTACGCGTTAAAACGCAGATTAAAAGCTCAAAACGTGCTGTTTTGTAAAATAAGCATTTTCAAGCATTTTAGATCGTTGAAATCGTTCAAATAGAAGCAATATTAATAAAAACGAATAATAAAAATTCGTCGTTTTTATGCTGTTTTACGCGTTAAAACGCAGATTAAAGCTCAAAACGTGCTGTTTTGCAAAATAATCATTTTCAAGCATTTAGATCGTTGAAATCGTTCAAATAGACGCAATATTAATAAAAACGAATAATAAAAATTCGTCGTTTTTATGCTTTTTACGCGTTAAAACGCAGATTAAAGCTCAAAACGTGCTGTTTTGCTAAAGATAAGCATTTTCAAGCATTTTAGATCGTTGAAATCGTTCAAATAGAAGCAATATTAATAAAAACGAATAATATAAAATAAGTCGTTTTATGCTGTTTTACGCGTTAAAACGCAGATTAAAGCTCAAAACGTGCTGTTTTGCTAAAATAACATTTTCAAGCATTTTAGATCGTTGAAATCGTTCAAATGAAGCAATATTAATAAAACAATAATAAAAATTTCAAGCTTTTATGCTGTTGTACGCGTTAAAACGCAGATTAAAAGCTCAAAACGTGCTGTTTTGCTAAAATAAGCATTTTCAAGCATTTTAGATCGTTGAAATCGTTCAAATAGAGCAATATTAATAAAAACGAATAATAAAAATTCGTCGTTTTATGCTGATTTACGCGTTAAAACGCAGATTAAAGCTCAAAACGCTGTTTGCCAAAATAACTTTTCAAGCATTTTAGATCATTTTGAAATCGTTCAAATAGACGCAATATTAAAAATATCGAATAATAAAAAATTTAACTTTTTAGTCGTTTTATGCGTTAAACGCAGATTAAAGCACAAAACGTGCTGTTTTGCTAAATAAGCATTTTCAAGCATTTTAGATCGTTGAAATCGTTCAAATAGAAGCAATATTAATAAAAACAAATAATATAAACTAAGTCGTTTTATGCTGTTTTACGCGTTAAAACGCAGATTAAAGCTCAAAACGTGCTGTTTTGCTAAAATAATCATTTTCAAGCATTTTAGATCGTTGAAATCGTTCAAATAGACGCAATATTAATAAAAACGAATAATAAAATTTCGTCGTTTTATGCTTTTTACGCGTTAAAACGCAGATTAAAGCTCAAAACGTGCTGTTTTGTAAATAAGCATTTTCAAGCATTTTAGATCGTTGAAATCGTTCAAATAGAAGCAATATTAATAAAACGAATAATAAAAATCGCTTTTATGCTGTTTACGCGTTAAACGCAGATTAAAGCTCAAAACGTGCTGTTTTGCTAAAATAACATTTTCAAGCATTTTAGATCGTTGAAATCGTTCAAATAGACGCAATATTAATAAAAACGAATAATAAAAATTTCGTCGTTTTATGCTGTTTTACGCGTTAAAACGCAGATTAAAGCTCAAAACGTGCTGTTTTGCTAAAATAAGCATTTTCAAGCATTTTAGATCGTTGAAATCGTTCAAATAGAAGCAATATTAATAAAAACGAATAATAAAAATTCGTCGTTTTATGCTGTTTACGCGTTAAAACGCAGATTAAAAGCTCAAAACGTGCTGTTTTGCTAAAATAATCATTTTCAAGCATTTTAGATCGTTGAAATCGTTCAAATAGACGCAATATTAATAAAAACGAATAATAAAAATTTCGTCGTTTTTATGCTTTTACGCGTTAAAACGCAGATTAAAGCTCAAAACGTGCTGTTTTGCTAAAATAAGCATTTTCAAGCATTTTAGATCGTTGAAATCGTTCAAATAGAAGCAATTAATAAAAACGAATAATAAAAAATCGTCGTTTTATGGTGTTTACGCGTTAAAACGCAGATTAAAGCTCAAAACGGCTGTTTTGCTAAATAAGCATTTTCGCATTTTAGATCGTTGAATCGTTCAAATAGAAGCAATAATAAAAACGAATAATATAAAATAAGTCGTTTTATGCTGTTTTACGCGTTAAACGCAGATTAAAGCTCAAAACTGCTGTTTTGCTAATAACATTTTCAAGCATTTTAGATCGTTGAACGTTCAAAAGACAATATATAAAAAACGAATAATGAAATTTTGCGTTTTTATGCTGTTTTACGCGTTAAAACGTAGTTTTGCTAAAACGTCTGTTTTGCAAAATAAGAATTTCCAAGCATTTTAATCGTTGAAATGTTCAAATAGAACAATAATAAAATACGTAATAAAAATTTCGTCGTTTTATGCGTTCGACTTAAAACGCAGATTAAAAGCTCAAACGCTGTTTTGCTAAAATAATCATTTTCAAGCATGTAGATCGTTGAAACGTTCAAATAGACGCAATTATTAAGTTAAAACGAATAATAAAACTTCGTCGTTTTATGCTGTTTTACGCGTTAAAAAGCAGATTAAAGCTCAAACGTGCTGTTTGCTAAAATAAGCATTTTACAAGCATTTTAGATCGTTGAAATCGTTCAAATAGAAGCAATATTAATAAAAACGAAAATATAAAAAAGTCGTTTTATGCTGTTTTACGCGTTAAAACGCAGATTAAAGCTCAAAACGTGCTGTTTTGCTAAATAATATTATAAAGCAATTGAGATCGTTAAATCGTTCAAATAGACGCAATTTAACTTAAAAAACGAATATAGAAATTTGCGTTTTTAATGTTTTTCAGCGTTAAACGCAGATTAAACTCAAAACGTGTTTTTGCTAAAATAAGAATTTTCAAGCATTTTTAGATCGTTGAAATCGTTCAAATAGAAGCAATATTAATAAATAACGAATAATAAAAATTGTCGTTTTAGCTGTTTTACGCGTTAAAACGCAATTAAAGCTCAAAACGTGCTGTTTATAAAATAATCATTTTCAAGCATCTTTAGATCGTTGAAACGATTCAAATAGACGCTTTATAAAAAACGAATAATACAAATTTCGTCGTTTTATGCTGTTTTACGCGTTAAAAACGCAGATTAAAGCTCAAAACGTGCTGTTTTGCTTAAAATAAGCATTTTCAAGCATTTTAGATCGTTTGAAATCGTTCAAATGAAGAATTTAATAAAACGAATAATAAAAATTCGCTTTTATGAGTTTTACGCGTTAAAACGCAGATTAAAGCTCAAAACGTGCTATTCTGCTAAAAATCAATTTTCAAGCATTTTAAATCGCTGAAATCGTTCAAATAGACGTTTTAATTTAAAAATCAATAAAACAATTTTCGTTTTTATGTGTTTTACGCGTTTAAAATGCAGATTACGCAAAACGTGCGTTTTGCTAAAATAAGCATTTTCTAAGCATTTATAGTTCGTTAAATCGTTCAAATAGTTGAAATATTAATAAAAACGAATATAATAAAAATTCGTCGTTTTATGCGTGTTTTACGCGTTAAAACGCAAGTTAAAACGCAAAACGTGCTGTTTTGCTAAAATAATCATTTTCAAGCATTTAGTTTGTTGAAATCGTTCAAATAGAAGCAATATTAATAAAAACGAATAATAAAAATTCGTCGTTTTTATGCTGTTTACGCGTTAAAACGAAATTTTAAAAACTCAAAACGTGCTGTTTTGCTAAAATAATCATTTCAACATTTTAGATCGTTGAAATCGTTCAAATAGACGCAATATAATAAAAACGAATAATAAAAATTTCGTCGTTTTTATGTGTTTTACGCGTTAAAACGCAGATTAAAGCTCAAAACTGCTGTTTTGCTAAAATAATCATTTTCAAGCATTTTAGATCGTTGAAATCGTTCAAATAAAAGCAATATTAATAAAAACGAATAATAAAAATTCGTCGTTTTATGCTGTTTTACGCGTTAAAACGCGATTAAAGCTCAAAACGTGCTGTTTTGCTAAAATAACATTTTCAAGCTTTTTTAGATCGTTGAAATCGTTCAAATAAAAGCAATATTAAAAAAAAACGAATAATAAAAAGTCGTCTTTTTTATGCTGTTTTACGCGTTAAAAACGCAGATTAAAGCTCAAAACGTGCTTTTTTTGCTAAAATAACATTTTTCAAGCATTTTTAGATCTTGAAATCGTTCAAATAAGTATTAATAAAAAAGGGAATAATAAAAATTCGTCTTTTTTATGTGTTTACGCGTTAAAACGCAGATTAAAGCTCAAAACGTGCTGTTTTGCTAAAATAATCATTTTCAAGCATTTTTAGATCTTTTAAATCGTTCAAATAACGCAATTTTAAATAAAAACGAAAAATTAAAATTTCGTCGTTTTATGCTGTTTTACGCGTTAAAACGCGATTAAAGCTCAAAACGTGCTGTTTTGCTAAAATAAGCATTTTCAAGCATTTTAGATCGTTGAAATCGTTCAAATAGAAGCAATATTAATAAAAATCAAATACAAAAATTCGTCGTTTTATGCTGTTTTACGCGTTAAAAACGCAGATTAAAAGCTCAAACGTGCTGTTTTGCTAAAATAATCATTTTCGCTAACTTTAGATCGCTGAAATCGTTCAAATAGACGCAAATATTAATAAAACGAATAATAAAAATTTCTACCGTTTTATGCTGCTTTATGTTAAAACGCGATTAAAAGTCAAACGTGCTGTTTTGCTTTAAACAAGCATTTTCAAGCATTTTAGACGTTGAAATCGTTCAAATAGAAGCAATATTAATAAAAACGAATAATAAAAATTCGTCGTTTTATGTTGTTTTACGCGTTAAAACGCAGATTAAAGCTCAAACGTGCTGTTTTGCTAAAATAATCATTTTCAAGCATTTGTGACCAAACCGTTCAAATAGAAGCAATATTAATAAAAACGAATAATAAAAATCTGTCGTTTTATGCGGTTTTACGCGTTAAAACGCAGATTAAAAGCCTGCAAACGTGCTGTTTTGCTAAAATACGCATTTTCAAGCATTTTAGATCGTTGGAAATCGTTCAAATAGAAGCAATATTACCAAAAAACGAATATCAAAAATTCCGTCGTTTTATGTTGTTTTACGCGTTAAAACGCAGAATAAAGCCTCAAAACGTGCTGTTTTGCTACAAAATAATCATTTTCAAGTACTTTAGATCGTTGAAATCGTTCCAAATAGACGCGAATACTCAGTAAAACGAATAATAAAAATTCCTGTCGTTTTTATGTTGTTTTACTGCGTTAAAAACGGTGATTAAAAGCTCAAACGCTGTTTTGCTTAAATACCTACTAAGCATTTTAGATCGTTGAAATCGTTCGCTAAATAGACGTGCGGCTATTAATAAAAACGAATAATAAAAATGTCGTCGTTTTTATGCTGTTTACGCCGTTAAACGCAGATTTGCCTGTGCGCTGCTCTTGCTGTGGCCGCGCATTTTCAAGCATTTTAGATCGTTGAAATCGTTCAAATAGAAGTTGGCCATTAATAAAAACGAATAATAATAAAAATTCGTCGTTTGCGCTGTTTTACGCGTTAAAACGTAGATTAAAGCTCTCAAACGTGCTGTTTTGCTGCTGCTACAAAATAATTATTTCTTCAAAGATTTAGATCGTTGAAATCAGTTCAAATAGACGCAATATTTAATAAAGTTCAAATAATTAAAAATGTCGTCGTTTTATGCTGTTTTACGCGTTAAAAAAACTCAGATTAAAAGCTCAAAACGTGCCGCTAAAATAAGCATTTTCAAGTATCTTAGATCGCTGAAATCGTTCAAATAGAAGCAATATTAATAAAAACGAATATCAAAAATCTGCCGTTTTATGCTGTTTTACGCGTTAAACGCGAATAGCCTCAAACGCGCTGTTTTTGCCAAAATAATCATTTTCAAGCATTTTAGATCGTTGAAATGTCTGCAACAGACGCAATAGTAAAAACGAATAATAAAAATTCCTGTCGTTTTTATCTGTTTTACGCGTTAAAACGCAGGACAAGCTCAAAACGTGCTGCTTTGCTAAAATAATCATTTTCAAGCATTTGTGATCGTTGAAATCGTCTAAATAGAATGCAATATTAATAAAAACGAATAATAAAAATTTCGTCGTTTTTATGTGGTTTTACGCGTTAAAACGCAGATTAAAAGCTCAAAACGTGCTGTTTTGCTAAATAAGCAATAATCATTTTTCAAGCATTTTAGATCGTTGGAAATCGTTCAAGCGGTGAGAAATATTAATAAAAACAGACGGCAGAACGTCGTATTTATGCTGTTTTTACGCGTTAAAACGCTGATTAAAAGCTCGAAACGTGCTGTTTTGCTAAAATAAGCATTTTCAAGCATTTTAGATCGTTGAAATCGTTCAAATAGAAGCAATATTAATAAAAACGAATAATAAAAAATTCGTCGTTTTTTATGCTGTTTACGCGTTAAACGCAGATTAAAGCTCCAAAACGTGCTGTTTTTGCTAAATAATAATCATTTTCAAGCATTTTAGATCGTTGGAAATGTTCAAATAGACGCAATATTAATAAAAACGAATAATAAAAATTTCGTCGTTTTTTTATGCTTTTATTTTACGCGTTAAAACGCAGATTAAAAGCTCAAAACGTGCTGTTTTTTGCTTTAAAATAATCATTTTCGAAGCTTATTTTAGATCGTTTTAAATCGTTCAAATAGACGCAATATTAATAAAAACGAATAATAAAATTTCACGTCGTTTTATGTGCTGTTTTTACGCGTTAAAACGCAGATTAAAGCTCAAAACGTGCTGTTTGCGAAAATAAGCATTTTCAAGCATTTTAGATCGTTGAAATCGTTCAAATAGAAGCAATATTAGCAAAAATCGAATAATAAAAATTCGTCGTTTTTTATGCTGTTTTACGCGTTAAGCGCAGATTAAAACTCAAAACGTGCTGTTTTGCTAAAATAATCATTTTCAACACTTTAGATCGTTTAGAGAAATCGTTCAAATAGACGCAATATTAATAAAAACGAATAAACCAAAATTTCATTGATTTTATGCTGTTTTAAATTTAAACATGAAACTCAAAACGTGCTGTTTTGCTAAAATAAGCATTTTCAAGCATTTTAGATCGTTGAAATCGTTCAAATAGAAGCAATGACAATAAAAACGAATAATAAAAATTACGTCGTTTTATGCTGTTTTACGCGTTCAAAACGCAGATTAAAGCTCAAAACGTGCTGTTTTTGCTAAAATACGTCATTTTCAAGCATTTTAGATCGTTGAAATCGTTAAATAGAAACAATATTAATAAAAACGAATAATAAAATTCGTCGTTTTTGTACTGTTCGCATTAAAACGCAGATTAACTCAAAACGTGCTGTTTTGCTAAATAATAATCATTTTCAAGCATTTTAGATCGTTGAAATTGTTCAAATAGACATTAATAAAACGAATAATAAAAATATGCGTCGTTTTATGCCAGCACACGCGTTAAAACGCAGTTTAAGCTCAAAACGTGCCGTTTTGCTATAAATAAGCATTTTCCAGCATTTTATATCGTTAAATCGTTCCAAATAGAAGCAATATTAATAAAAAACGAATAATAAAAATTCGTCGTTTTATGCTGTTTTGCGACAAAGCCTGCGGAGTTAAAGCTCAAAACGTGCTGTTTTTGCTAAAATAATCATTTTCAAGCATTTTAGATCGTTGAAATCGTTTCAAATAGACGCAATATTAATAAAACGAATAATAAAATTTCGTCGTTTTTTATACTGTTTACGCATTGAAAACGCAGATTAAAGCTCAAAGCGATGCTCTTTGCTAAAACCAGCATTTTCAAGCATTTTTTAGATCGTTGAAATCGTTCAAATAGAAGCAATATTAATAAAAACGAATAATAAAAATTCGTCGTTTTATGCTGTTTTACGCGTTAAAACGCAGATTAAACTCAAAACGTGCTGTTCTGCTAAAATAATCATTTTCAAGCATTTTAAATCGTTGAAATCTGATTTCAAATAGACGCAATATTAATAAAACGAATAATAAAAATTTTGTCGTTTTTATGCTGTTTTACGCGTTGTGCAGATTAAAGCAAACGTGCTGTTTTTGCTAAAATAAGCATTTTCAAGCATTTTAGATCGTTGAAATCGTTCAAATAGAAGCAAGTAATAAAAACGAATAATAAAAAATTCGTCGTTTTTTATGCTGTTTTCCGCGTTCGAGCCGCAGATTAAAGCTCAAAGCGTGCTGTTTTGCCGATAATCATTTTCAAGCATTTTAGATCATTGAAATCGTTCAGAATGAGCAATAAGTAATAAAAACGGAATAATAAGAATTTCGTCGTTTTTATGCTGTTTTTACTTGCGTTAAAACGCAGATTAAAGCTCAAAACGTGCTGTTTTTTTGCTAAAATAATCGGCACCAAGCATTTTAGATCGTTGGGAAATCGTTCAAATGGGCAGTATTAATAAAAACGAATAATAAAAATTTCGTGTATTTAGCGTGTTTTGCGCGTTAAAACGCTGATTAAAGCTCAAAACGTGCTGTTTGCTAAAATAAACTTTTCAAAGCATTTTAGATCGTTGAAATCGTTCAAGCAGAAGCAATATTAATAAAACGAATAATAAAAATTCGTCGTTTTATCTTGTTTGCGTTGAGCGCGGAACAAACAAGCGATGCTGTTTTGCTAAAATAATCATTTTCAAGCATTTTAGATCAGGTGAAATCGTTCAAATAGACGCAATATTAATAAAAACAGTAATAAAAATTTAAAGTCGTTTTATGCTGTTGCATTAAAACGCAGATTAAAACTCAAAACGTGCTGCTAAAATAATCATTTTCAAAGCATTTTAGATCGTTTTAAATCGTTCCAAAACAGGCATAATATTAATAAAAACGAATAATAAAGACTCGTCGTTTTATGCTGTTTCCCGTTAAAAGCGCAGATTAAAGCTTCAAAGCATGCTGTTTTGCGAAAGCCAACATTTTCAAGCATTTTAGATCGTTAAATCGTTCAAATAAAGCAATATTAATAAAATCGAATAATAAAAAATTCGTCAGTTTTATGCTGTTTTACGCGTTAAAACGCAGATTAAAGCTCAAAACGTGCTGTTTTGCTAAAATAATCTTTTTTCAAGCACTTTAGATCGTTGAAATCGTTCAAATAGACGCAATATTAATAAAAACGAATAATAAAAATTTCGTCGTTTTTATGATGTTTTACGGGGGTTAAAACCCAGATTAAAGCTCAAAACGTGCTGTTTTGCTAAAATAAGCATTTTCAAGCATTTTAGATCTTTTGAAATCTTTCCCAAATAGAAGCAATATTAATAAAAACGAATAAAAAAAAATTCGTCTTTTTTATGCTGTTTTACGCGTTAAAACGCGGGTTAAAGCTCAAAACGTGCTGTTTTGCTAAAATAATCTTTTTAAAACCATTTTAGATCTTTGGGAAATCGTTAAATAAAAGCAATATTAAAAAAAACGAATAAAAAAAAATTCGTCTTTTTTTATGCTTTTTTCGCGTTAAAAGAAAGTTAAAGCTCAAAACGTGTTTGTTTTGCTAAAATAATCATTTTCAAGCTTTTTTGGATCGTTGAAATTGTTCAAATAGACGCAATTTTTAAAAAACGAATAATAAAAATGTCGCCCAAGGGCTTTTTTTGCGTTGGGCGTTTAACTCAAAACGTGCCGTTTTTGCTAAAATAAGTTTTCGGCTTTTTTATACCCTTTGGAAACCCGTTCAAATAAAAACAATATTAAAAAAAACGAATAATAAAAATTCTCGTTTTTATGCTGTTTTACGCGTTAAAACGCAGATTAAAGCTCAAAACGTGCTGTTTTGCTAAAATAATAAATTTTCAAGCTTTTTTAGACCCCGTTGAAACCCCGTTCAAATAGCCCAATATTAAAAAAACGAAAAATTTAAAAAATTCTCTTTTTTATGCTTTTTTTACGCGTTAAAACGCAGATTAAACTCAAAACGTGCTGTTTTGCTAAAAAAAAGCATTTTCAAGCATTTTAAAATCGTTGAAATCGTTCAAATAAAAAATATTAAAAAAAAAGAATAAAAAAAAAATTTGTCTTTTTTTATGCTTTTTTAAAACCGTTAAAACGCAGATTAAAACTCAAAACGTGCTTTTTTTGCTAAAATAATCTTTTTTCAAGCTTTTTTAGATCGTTGAAATCTTTTCAAATAGACGCAATATTAATAAAAACGAATAAAAAAATTTCGTCGTATTTATGCTTTTTTTTACGCGTTAAAACGCTGATTAAAACTCAAAACGTGCTTTTTTGTTGCATTTTCAAGCTTTTTTTAGATCGTTGAAATCGTTCAAATAAAAACAATAATAAAAAACGAATAAAAAAAAATTCGTCTTTTTTATGCTGTTTTGGGGGTTAAAACGCAAGTTTAAAAACTCCGGCTTTTTTGTTTTAAAATAATCATTTTAAAGGGCATTTTAGATCTTTGGGAAATCGTTCAAATAGACGCAATATTAATAAAACGAATAATAAAAATTTCGTCGTTTTTATGCTTTTTTTACGCGTTAAAACGCGTTTAAAAAAGCTCAAAATTGCTGTTTTGCAAAAATAAATCTTTTTAAGCATTTTAGATCGTTGAAATCGTTCAAATAGACGCAATATTAAAAAAAACGAATAAAAAAAAATTTCGCCCGTTTTATGCTGTTTTACGCGTTATAACGCAGATTAAAAAATTTAAAAAACGTGCTGTTTTGCTAAAATAAGCATTTTAAAAAGCATTTTAGATCGTTGAAATCTTTTAAAATAAACCCCAATATTAAAAAAATCAATAAAAAAAAATTCGTCGTTTTTATGCTGTTTTACGCTTTAAAACCAGATTAAGCTCAAAACGTGCTGTTTTGCTAAAATAATCTTTTTTCAAGCACTTTAGATCGTTGAAATGGGTTCCCAAAAAAGGCCAATATTAAAAAAAAACGAATAATAAAAATGCGTCTTTTTTATGCTGAAACGCGTTAAAACGCAGTTTTAAAACCCAAAACGTGCCGTTTTGTTTTAAAATAAGCTTTTTTCAAGCGTCGTTGAAATCGTTAAAAATAGAAGCAATATTAAAAAAAACCGAATAAAAAAAATTCGTGTTTTTATGCTTTTTTGCGTTAAAACGCAGATTAAAATCAAAACGTGCTTTTTTTCAAAATAATTATTTTAAAAGCATTTTAATCGGGGGGAAACCCGTTAAAAATAGACGCAATATTAATAAAAAGGGAATAATTAAAATGTCGTTTTTTTATGCTTTTTACGCTTTAAAAAAACTCAGATTAAAAGCTCAAAACGTGTTTTTTTGCAAAAAAAACTTTTAAAGCTTTTTTAAATCGTTGAAATCGTTAAAAATAAAAACAATATTAAAAAAAACAATATCAAAAATTCGTCTTTTTTATGCTGTTTTGCGTTAACACGAAAGAATAAAGCTCAAAACGTGCTTTTTTTGCTAAAATAATCTTTTTCAAAGCTTTTTTTAACCCCTTTGTCTTTCCCTAGACGCAATACTAGTAAAAAGGAAAAAAAATTTTTGTCTTTTTTATGTTGTTTTACGCGTTAAAACGCAGATTAAAGCTCAAAACGTGCTTTTTTGTTTTAAAAATCTTTTTCAAGCTTTTTAGATCGTTTGAAATCGTTCAAATAGACGCAATATTAATAAAAACGGAATAAAAAAAATTTCGTCTTTTTTGGGCCGGTTTTTACGCGTTAAAACGCAGTTTAAAAAAACTCAAAACGTGCTGTTTTTGCTAAAATAAGCTTTTTTAAAGCTTTTTAGATCGTTGAAATCGTTCAAATAGACGCAATATTTAAAAACGAATAAAAAAAATTTCGTCGTTTTTTATGCTTTTTTTTACGCGTTAAAACGCAGTTTAAAAACTCAAAACTTTGTTTTGCTAAAAAAAAACTTTTTTCAAGAAATTTTAGATCGTTTGAAATCGTTCAAATAAAGGGCAATATTAAAAAAAAACGAATAAAAAAAAATTCGTCTTTTTTTATGCTGTTTTACGCTTTAAAAACGCAGTTTAAAAACTCAAAACGTGCTGTTTTGCTAAAATAACCCATTTTAAAGGGCATTTTAGATCGTTGAAATCTTTTCCAAATAGACGCAATATTAATAAAAACGAATAATAAAAATTTCGTCTTTTTTATACTTTTTTACGCGTTAAAACGCAGATTAAAGCTAAAAACTTTCTTTTTGCAAAAAATAAGCTTTTTTAAAAGCTTTTTTAGATCGTCGGAAATCTTTTAAAAGGAAGCAATAAATAAAAAAAAAATAATAAAAATTCGTCGTTTTTATGCTTTTTTACGCGTTAAAACGCAGATTAAAACTCAAAACGTGCTGTTTTGCTAAAATAATCATTTTAAAGCATTTTTAGATCGTTGAAACCCGTTAAAAATAGACGCAATATTAATAAAAACGAATAAAAAAAAATTTTTGTCTTTTTTTATGCTTTTTTTTACGGGGTTAAAACGCAGATTAAAACTAAAAACAAGCTTTTTTTGCTAAAATAAAGTTTTTTTAACTTTTTATATCGTTGAAATCGTTAAAAATGAAGCAAAAATTTAAAAAAAACGAATAAAAAAAAATTCGTCGTTTTATGCTTTTTTTATGCGTTTAAAACCAGATAAAAGCTCAAAAGGGTTGCTGTTTTGCTAAAATAATCATTTTCAAGCTTTTTTAGATCGTTGAAATCTTTCCCAAATAGGCAATAAAAAACAATAAAAAAAAATTTCGCCGTTTTATGCTGTTTTACCCCGTTGAAACGTAGATTAAAGCTAAAAACGTGCTGTTTTTGCTAAAATAAGCATTTTCAAGCTTTTTAGATCGTTGGAAATCTTCCCAAATAAACAATATTAAAAAAAACAAAATAAAAAAAAATTCGTCGTTTTTTGCTGTTTTTACGCTTTAAAAACGCATTTTAAAAACTCAAACGTGCTGTTTTGCTAAAATAATCATTTACAAGCATTTTAGATCGTTGAAATCGTTCAAATAGACGCAATATTAATAAAAACAAAATAAAAAAAAATTTCGTCGTTTTATGCTTTTTTTTCCCTTTTAAACGCAGATTAAAACTCAAAACGTGATGTTTTGTTTAAAATAAACATTTTTCAAGCTTTTTTTAGATCGTTGAAATCCGTGCAAATGAAGCAATAAAAAAAAAACAAATAAAAAAAAAAATCGTCTTTTTTATGCTGTTTTACGCGTTAAACCAGATTAAAACTCAAAACGTGCTGTTTTGCTAAAATAATCTTTTTAAAAGCTTTTTTAGATCGTTGAAATCGTTCAAATGGGCGAAAACATTAAAAAAAAACGAATAATAAAAATTTCGTCGTTTTGATGCTTTTTTTACGCGTTAAAACGAAATTAAAACTAAAAACGTGCTTTTTTTCAAAATAAGAAATTTTTAAGCATTTTAATCTTTGGGAAATCGTTCAAATGGGAAGCAATATTAAAAAAAAACAATAAAAAAAAAATTCGTCGTTTTATGTGTTTTTACGCTTTAAAAACGCAGATAAAAACTCAAAACGTGCTTTTTTGTTTTAAAATTCATTTTCAAGCATTTTAAAATCGTTGAAATGGGCTCAAATAGACGCAATATTAAAAAAAAACGAATAAAAAAAAATTTCGTCTTTTTTATGCTTTTTTCCCTTTAAAAACGCAGTTTAAAAAGCTCAAAACGGGGCTTTTTTTGCTAAAAAAAAGCATTTTCAAGCTTTTTAGATCGTTGAAATCGTTTCAAATAGAAGCAATATTAATAAAAAACGGAATAATAAAAATTCGTCTTTTTTATGCTTTTTTACGCGTTAAAACCAAAATTAAAAAACTCAAACCTTCTTTTTTTGCTAAAATGATCATTTTTCAAGCATTTTAGACCCTTTAAAAATCTTTTAAATAGGCGCAATATTAATAAAAACAAATTTAAAAAAATTTGTCGTTTTTATGCTGTTTTCCCTTTTTAAAAACGCAGTTTAAAAACTCAAAACGTGCTTTTTTTGCTAAAATAAGCTTTTTCAAGCTTTTTTAGATCGTTGAAATGTTCAAATAGAAGCAATTTTAAAAAAAAACGAATAATATAAAATAAGTCGTTTTATGCTGTTTTACGCGTTAAAACCCAGATTAAACCCCTCAAAACGTGCTTTTTTTGCTAAAATAATCATTTTCAAGCTTTTTTAAAATCGTTAAAATCGTTCAAATAGACGCAATATTAATAATAAACGAATAAAAAATTTCTCTTTTTTATGCTTTTTTACCCCAAAACGCAGATTAAAAGCTCAAAACGTGCTGTTTTGCTAAAATAAGCATTTTCAAGCATTTTAGATCGTTGAAATCGTTCAAATAGAACAATATTAATAAAAACGAATAATAAAAATTCGTCGTTTTATGCTTGTTTTACGCGTTAAAACGCAGATTAAAGCTCAAACGTGCTGTTTTGCTAAAATAATCATTTTCAAGCATTTTAGATCGTTGAATCGTTCAAATAGACGCAATATTAATAAAAACGAATAATAAAAATTTCGTCGTTTTATGCTGTTTTGACGCTTAAAACGCAGATTAAAGCTCAAAACGTGCTGTTTTGCTAAAATAAGCATTTTTCAAGCATTTTTAGATCGTTGAAATCGTTCAAATAGAAGCAATATTAATAAAAACTAATAATAAAAAAATCGTCGTTTTTATGCTGTTTTACGCGTTAAAACGCAGATTAAAACTCAAAACGTCTGTTTTGCTAAAATAATCATTTTCAAGCATTTTAGATCGTTGAAATCGTTCAAATAGACGCAATATTAATAAAAACAAATAATAAAAAATTTTTTTTTGTTTTACCGTTAAAAGCAGATTAAAATAAAACGTTGTTTTCTAAAAAACATTTTCAAATTTTAACGTTAAATCGTTAAAATAGAGAAAATTTAAATAAAAAAAAATAAAAAAATTCGTTTTTGTTTTTCGTTAAAGCAGATTAAACTCAAAACGTGCTTTTTCTAAAATGATCATTTTCAAGCATTTTAGATCGTTAAAATCGTTCAAATAGCGCAATATTAATAAAAACGAATAAAAAATTTCACCGTTTTTATGCTGTTTTACGCGTTAAAACGCAGATTAAAAGCTCAAAACGTGCTGTTTTCTAAAATAAGCATTTTCAAGCATTTTAGATCGTTGAAATCGTTCAAATAGAAGCAATTTTAAAAAAAAACGATAATATAAAATAAGTCGTTTTATGCTGTTTACGCCTAAACGCAGATTAAACTCAAAACGTGCTGTTTTTGCTTAAAATAAGCATTCTCAGGCATTTTAGATCGTTGAAATCTTTCAAATAGAGCAATATTAATAAAAAGAATAATAAAAATTCGTCGTTTTATGCTGTTTTAGGTTAAAACGCAATTAAAAGCTCAAAACGTGTTTTTGCTTTTTACCTAAAACCATTTTAAAGCATTTTAGATCGTTTGAAATCGTTCAAATTAAGCAATATTAATAAAAACGAATATAACAAATTTCGTCGTTTTATGCTGTTTTACGCGTTAAAACGAGATTGGTCTAAACGTTAGCGTTTTACGCAAAATAAAGCATTTCAAGCTGTTTTGCTTGAAAAATCTTTCAAATTAGACTTGATAATAAAACAATAAAAAAATTTAATAAAATCGAATTTTACGCGTTAAAGGCATTATTAACGCGTTGATGTTAAAAAATCATTCAGCTGTTTTGCATCTTGAATTTCAAATATGAGATCGTTAAAATCGTAAAAGAAAAATTGTAAATTTATTAAAATTTCGCGTTTAAAACGCAGATTATAAAAGGCTTAAGCTAAAAGCTGTTTTGCTAAAATAATCATTTTCAGCTTTGAGATCGTTGAAATAACGTTCAAATAGAAAATAATAAAAACGAATAATAAAAATTCGTCGTTTTATGCTGTTTTACGCGTTAAAACGCAGATTAAAGCTCAAAACGTGCTGTTTGTAAAATAAGCTTTTCAAGCATTTTAGATCGTTGAAATGTTCAAATAGATGCAATATTAATAAAAACGAATAATAAAAATTCGTCGTTTTATGCTGTTTTACGCGTTAAAACGGGATTAAAACCCAAACGTGCTGTTTTTAAAATAATCATTTTCAGCATTTTAGATCGTTGAAATCGTTAAATAGGAAAAATAAAAAAACGAATAAAAAAAAATTTTCGCGTTTTATGTTGTTTTCGCGTTAAACGAGATTAAACTAAAACGTGCTGTTTTTAAAATAACATTTTAAAGCATTTTAGATCGTTGAAACGTTCAAAAAGAGCAATATTAAAAAAAAAACGAAAAATTAAAATTCGTCGTTTTAGTGTTTTCGCGTTAAAACGCAGATTAAAGCTCCGGCTGTTTTGCTAAAATAACTTTTTCAAGCATTTTAGATCGTTGAAATTTCAAATAGAAGTAAAAAAAAAACAATAATAAAAATTGTCGTTTTATGCTGTTTTAGCGTTAAAACGAGATTAAAGCTAAACGCTTTTTTTTCCCAAAATAATCTTTTTTGTTTTTTTAGTTTTTGGGGAAATGTTCAAATAGACGCAATAATAAAAAACGAATAATAAAAAATTTGGGTTTTATGGGGTTTACGCGTTAAAACGGAAAAAAGCTAAAAAACGTGCTGTTTTGTAAAAAACCTTTTTAATTAAAACGTTCAAATAGAAGCAATATTAAAAAAAACAATAATAAAAATTCGTCGTTTTATGCTGTTTTACGCGTTAAAACGCAGATTAAAGCTCAAAACGTGCGTTTTTAAAAATAATCATTTTCAAGCATTGACGTTGAAATCGGTTTCAAATGCCAATATTAATAAAAACGAATAAAAAAAAATTTGTCGTTTTATGCGTTTTCGCTTTAAAAACGCGTTAAAGCTCAAAACGTGCTGTTTTGCTAAAAAAGTTTTCAAGCATTTTAGATCGTTGAAATGTTTCAAATAGAAGCAAATTAATAAAAACAAAAATAAAAAATTCGTTTTTTTGCTGTTTTACCTTAAAACGCAGATTAAAGCTCAAAACGTGCTGTTTTGCTAAAATAATCATTTTCAAGCATTTTAGATCGTTGAGAAATCGTTCAAAGACGCAATATTAATAAAAACGAATAATAAAATTTCGTCGTTTTTATGCTGTTTTACGCGTTAAACGCAGATTAAAAGCTCAAAACGTGCTGTTTTGCTAAAATAATCATTTTCAAGCATTTTAGATCGTTGAAATCGTTCAAATAGACGCAATATTAATAAAAACGAATAATAAAATTTCGTCGTTTTATGCTGTTTTACGCGTTAAAACGCAGATTAAAAGCTCAAAACGATTGTTTTTGCGAAAATAAGCATTTTCAAGCATTTTAGATCGTTGAAATCGTTCAAATAGAAGCAATATTAATAAAAATCGAATAATAAAAATTCGTCGTTTTATGCTGTTTTACGCGTTAAAACGCAGATTAAAGCTCAAAACGTGCTGTTTTGCTAAAATAATCATTTTCAAGCACTTTAGATCGTTGAAATCGTTCAAATAGACGCAATATTAATAAAAACGAATAATAAAATTTCGTCGTTTTATGCTGTTTTACGCGTTAAAACGCAGATTAAAAGCTCAAAACGTGCTGTTTTGCTAAAATAAGCATTTTCAAGCATTTTAGATCGTTGAAATCGTTCAAATAGAAGCAATATTAATAAAACAAATAATAAAAATTCGTCGTTTTATGCTGTTTTACGCGTTAAAACGCAGATTAAAACTCAAAACGTGCTGTTTTGCTAAAATAATCATTTTCAAGCATTTTAGATCGTTGAAATCGTTCAAATAGAAGCAATATTAATAAAAACGAATAATAAAAATTCGTCGTTTTATGCTGTTTTACGCGTTAAAACGCAGATTAAAGCTCAAAACGTGCTGTTTTGCTAAAATAAGCATTTTCAAGCATTTTAGATCGTTGAAATCGTTCAAATAGAAGCAATATTAATAAAAACAAATAATAAAAATTCGTAGTTTTTATGCTGTTTTACGCGTTAAAACGCAGATTAAAGCTCAAAACGTGCTGTTTTGCTAAAATAATTATTTTCAAGCATTTTAGATCGTTGAAATCGTTCAAATAGACGCAATATTAATAAAAACGAATAATTAAAAATGTCGCTTTTATGCTGTTTTACGCGTTAAAACGCAGATTAAAAGCTAAAAAC
>NW_027046339.1:5000-27063 GCF_025399875.1 Dalotia coriaria | reverse complement strand
AAACGAGAAATTTTTTATTATTCGTTTTTATTAATATTGCGTCTTTTGAACGATTTCAACGAAAAAAATGCGAAAATGCTTTTTTTAAAGAAAAACAGCACGTTTTGAGTTTTATTCTGCGTTTTAACGCGTAAAAAGAAAATAAAACGAGGGAAATTTTTATTATTCTTTTTTATTAATATTGTGTCTATTTGAACGATTTCAACGATCTAAAATGTTGGAAAATGCTTATTTTAGAAAAACAGCACTTTTTGAGCTTTAATCTGCTTTTTAACCGAAAAACAGCAAAAAAACGACAAAAATTTTTTATTATTCTTTTTTTATTAATATTCCCCCCCAAAGGAATTTAAAGGGGTTTCAAAATGCTTAAAAATGATTTTTTTTAGCAAAAAAACACTTTTTGAGCCCCCCGCGTTTTAACGCAAAAAACAGCAAAAAAACGACAAAATTTTTTATTATTCTTTTTTATAAATATTGCGTCTATTTGAACGATTTCAACGATCTAAAACCCTTTGGGAAAATGCTTATTTTAGCAAAACAGCACGTTTTGAGTTTTTTTCCCTGCGTTTTAACGCGTAAAACAAAAAAAAACGACAAAATTTTTTATTATTCCTTTTTTTTTTTATTGCTCTATTTAAAAGGGTTTTTCCCAACGATCTAAAATGCTTGAAAATGCTTTTTTTGCAAAACAGCACGTTGTGAGCAACCCGCGTTTTAAGGGTAAAAAAACATAAAACGACAAATTTTTTTTTCCCGTTTTTATTAAAAATTGCGTCTATTTGAAGGGATTTCAACGATCTAAAATGGGAAAAGGGAATTTAGCAAAATAGCACGTTTTGATTTTTAATCTGCTTTTTTAACGCGAAAAAAGCAAAAAAACGACAAATTTTTTTATTATTCGTTTTTATTAATATTGCTTTATTTGAACGATTTCAACGATCTAAAATGCTTTAAAATGCTTATTTTAGCAAAACAGCACGTTTTGAGTTTAATCTGCGTTTTAACGCGTAAAAAAACATAAAAACCACAAAATTTTTTATTATTCGTTTTTTTTAAATTTGCGTCTTTTTAAACGTTTTTCCAACGATCAAAAAATGTTTGGGAAAATGTTTATTTTAGCAAAACAGCACTTTTGAGCTTTTAATCTGCGTTTTAACCCCGTAAAAAAACATAAAACGACAAAATTTTTTATTATTCGTTTTATTAATATTGCTTCTTTTTGGGAACAATTTTTCAACGATCTAAAATCTTAAAAAATGCTTTTTTTTAGCAAAACAGCACTTTTTGAGCTTTAATCTGCTTTTTAAGGGTAAAACAGCATAAAAACGACAAATTTTTTTTATTATTCGTTTTTATTAATATTCGTCTATTTAAACGATTTAAACGATCTAAAATCCCCGAAAATGCTTATTTTGCGAAACAGCACGTTTGAGTTTTAATCTGCGTTTTAACGCGTAAAACAGCAAAAAAAGGGACGAATTTTTTTTTTTGGTTTTTTTCTTAATATTGTTTATTTGAACTATTTCAACGTTTAAAAATGCTTAAAAATGCTTATTTTAGAAAAAACAGCACTTTTTTGAGCTTTAATCTGCGTTTTAACGCGTAAAACAGAAAAAAATGACAAATTTTTTATTATTCGTTTTTATTAATATTGCTTCTATTTGAACGATTTCAACGATCTAAAAATGCTTAAAAAATGCTTTTTTTAGAAAACAGCACGTTTTGAGCTTTAATCGCGTTTTAACGCGAAAACAGCAAAAAAAACGACGAAATTTTTATTATTCTTTTTTTTATTAATATTGCTTCTTTTGAACGATTTCAAGGGATCAAAAAATGTTTGAAAATCTTATTTTGAAAAAACAGCACGTTGTGAGTTTTAATCTGCTTTTTAACGCGAAAAAACAGCAAAAAAAGGGACAAATTTTTTTATTATTCTTTTTTATTAATATTGCGTCTATTTGAACTTTTTCCCAACGATCAAAATGTTTTGAAAATCCCATTTTAGCAAAATAGCATTTTTGAGTTTTAATCTGCTTTTTTAACGCGTAAAAGCCGCTTTTTTTTAATTATTCGTTTTTTTTTAAATATTGCTTCTATTTGAACGATTTAAAGGGGTTTTCAAAATGTTTGGAAAATGCTTATTTTTAGCAAAAACAGCACTTTTTGACCCTTTTAATCTGCGTTTTAACGTAAAACAGCAAAAAAACGACAAAATTTTTTATTATTCTTTTTTATTAATTTGCGTCTATTTGAACGATTTCCCGATCTAAAATGCTTGAAAATGCTTTTTTAGCAAAACAGCCGTTTGATTTTTTAATCGCGTTTAAGCGTAAAAAAACAAAAAAACGCAAAATTATTGTTTTATTAAATTTGTTTTATTTAACATTTCACAATCTAAAATGCTTGAAAATGCTTTTTTTTGCAAAACGGCACGTTTTGGGGCTTTAATCCGTTTTAACGTGAAAAACCCAGCATAAAACGAGGGGTTTTAATTTTGGTTTTATTAATTTTTAACCCCTTTTGAACGATTTCAACGATCTAAAATGCTTAAAAAATGCTTTTTTTAGCAAAACAGCACTTTTTTGAGTTTTTAATCTGCTTTTTAACGCGAAAAACAATAAAACGACAATTTTTATTATTCTTTTTTTATTAATATTGCATCTATTTGAACGATTTAAACGTCAAAAATGCTTGAAAAATGCTTATTTTAAAAAACAGCACGTTTTGAGTTTTTAATCTGCTTTTTAACGCGTAAAACAACATAAAACGACAAATTTTTTTATTTTCCCGTTTTTTATTAATTTGCTTCTTTTGAACGGTTTCAACGATCAAAAATGCTTAAAAAATGCTTATTTTGAAAACAGCACTTTTTGGGGGTTTTTAATCTCGTTTAACGCGTAAAACAGCAAAAAAACGGGCAAAATTTTTTTATTCTTTTTTATTAATATTGCGTTTTTTTTGAAGGGTTTCCCAATGATCAAAAAAGGGCGAAAATGCTTATTTTAGCAAAACAGCCTTTTTTGGGGCTTTAATCTGCGTTTTAACGCGTTAAAAAACGTAAAAGGGAAATTTTTTTTTTTATTTGTTTTATTAATATTGCTTCTATTTGAACGTTTCAACGATCTAAAATGCTTGAAAATGTTAATTTAAAAAAACCCAGCACTTTTTTAAACATTCTGCTTTTTTAACGCGTAAAAAAACAAAAAAACGACAATTTTTTATTAGTCGTTTTTTTAATATTCCCTTCTATTTGAACAATTTCAACGATCTAAAATCTTGAAAATGCTTATTTTAGAAAAAAAGAGTTTTGGTTTTTAATCTGCGTTTTAACGGAAAACACAAAAAAAAGACGAATTTTTTTATTTTTTTATTAATATTGCTCTATTTGAAATTTCAACGATCAAAATGCTTGAAAATGCTTATTTTAGCAAAACAGCACTTTTTGAGTTTTTTTCTGCGTTTTAACGCGTAAAACAGCATAAAACGACAAAATTTTTATTATTCGTTTTTTATTGTTCTATTTGAACGATTTCAACGATCTAAAATGCTTGAAAATGCTTTTTTAGCAAAACAGCCGTTTTGATTTTTAATCTGCGTTTTAACGCGAAAAAACAGCATAAAACGACGAATTTTTTATTATTCGTTTTTATTAATATGCTCTATTTGAAATTTCAACGATCTTCTTGAAAATGCTTATTTTGAAAACAGCACTTTTTGAGTTTAACGGGTTTTAACGCGAAAAAAAAGCATAAAAGACAAAATTTTTTATTTTTCGTTTTTATTAATTTTCTTAAAATTTTGTTAAAATGCTTAAAAATTTTTTTTAGCAAAACAGCACTTTTTGAGTTTTAATCTGCGTTTTAACGCGAAAAACAGCATAAAAACGACGAAATTTTTATTATTCGTTTTTATTAATATTGCTTCTATTTGAACGATTTCAACGATCTAAAATGCTTGAAAATGCTTTTATTTTAGCAAAACAGCACGTTTTGAGTTTTAATCTGCGTTTTAACGCGTAAAACAGCATAAAACGACGAAATTTTTATTATTCGTTTTTATTAATATTGCTTCATTTGAACGATCAACGATCTAAAAATGCTTGAAAATGCTTATTTTGCAAAACAGCACGTTGTGAGCTTTAATCTGCGTTTTAACGCGTAAAACAGCATAAAACGACGAATTTTTATTATTCGTTTTATTAATATTGCGTCTATTTGAACGATTTCAACGATCTAAAATGCTTTGAAAATGCTTATTTTAGCAAAATAGCACGTTTTGAGTTTTTATCTGCGTTTTAACATAAAAGTTGATAAAAACGACGAATTTTTATTATTCGTTTTATTAATATTGCTTCTCTATTTGAACGATTTCAACGATCTAAAAATGCTTGAAAATGCTTATTTTAGCAAAACAGCACGTTTTGAGCTTTAATCTGCGTTTTAACGCGTAAAACAGCATAAAACCACGAAATTTTATTATTCGTTTTTATTAATATTGCGTCTACTTTAAACGATTTCCAACGATCTAAAATGCTTGAAAAATGCTTTATTTTAGCAAAACAGCACGTTTTGAGCTTTTAATCTGCGTTTAACGCGTAAAACAGCATAAAAACGACGAAATTTTTATTATTCGTTTTTATTAATATTGTTTATTTGGAACAATTTCAACGATCTAAAATGCTTGAAAAATGTTTATTTTAGCAAAACAGCACGTTTTGAGCTTTAATCTGCGTTTTAACGCGAAAACAGCATAAAAATCTACAATCTCTTTTTATTATTCCGTTTTTATTAATATTGCGTCTATTTGAACGATTTCAACGATCTAAAATGCTTGAAAATGTTTGTTGTGCAGCACGTTTTGAGCTTTTAACTGCGTTTTAACGCGTAAAACAGCATAAAAACGACGAATTTTTATTATTGGTTTTTTATTAATATTGCTTCTATTTGAACTATTTCAACGATCTAAAAATGCTTGAAAATGCTTATTTTAGCAAAATAGCACGTTTTGAGTTTTAATCTGCGTTTTAACGCGTAAAACAGCATAAAACGTGACAATTTTTTATTATTCGTTTTTATTAATATTGCTTCTATTTCTGAACGATTTCAACGATCTAAAATGCTTGAAAATGCTTTTAATTTGGCAAAACAGCACGTTTTGAGCTTTTATTCTGCGTTTTAACGCGTAAACAGTATACAAAAAACGACGAATTTTTATTAGTCGTTTTTATATTAATATTGCTTCTATCAAAACGATTTCAACGATCTAAAAATGCTTGAAAATTCATATTTTTAGCAAAACAGCACGTTTTGAGTTTAACGGCGTTTTAACGCGTAAAACACCATAAAACGACGGAAATTTTTTATTATTCGTTTTACATTATTGCTTCTATTTGAACGATTTCAACGATCTAAAAATTCTGAAAAATGCTTATTTAGCAAAAACAGCACGTTTTGAGCGCTTTAATCTGCGTTTTAACGCGCGTAAAACAGCATAAAACGACGAATTTTATTATTCGTTTTGCCAATATTGCGTCTATTTGAACGATTTCAACGATCTAAAATGCTTGAAAATGCTTATTTTAGCAAAACAGCAAGTTTTTGAGTTTTAATCTGCGTTTTAACGCGTAAACAGCACATGTAAAAACGACGGAAATTCTTTATTATTCGTTTTTATTAATATTGCGCCTATTTGGAACGATTTCAACGATCTAATATGCGTCTTGAAAATGCTTTATTTTAGCAAAAAAACAGCACGTTTTGAGTTTAATCTGCGTTTTAACGCGTAAACAGCATAAAACGACGAATTTTATTATTCGTTTTATTATTGCTTCTATTTGAATTATTTCCCAACGATCCAAAATGCTTGAAAATGCTTATTTTAGCAAAATGTTAATGTTTTGAGTTTTAAATCGGCGTTTTAACGCGTAAAACAGCATAAAAACGACGATTTTTTATTATTCGTTATTTATTAATATTGCTTCTATTTGAAACGATTTCAACGATCTAAAATGCTTTGAAAATGCTTATTTAAGCAAAAACAGCACGTTTTGAGCTTTAATCTGCGTTTTAACGCGTAAACAGCATAAAACGACGAATTTTTTATTATTCGTTTTTATTAATATTGCTTCTATTTGAATTGCTTCAACGATCTAAAATGCTTGAAAAATGCTTATTTTGTGCAAACAGCACGTTTTGAGCTTTTAATCTGCGCTTTAACGCGTAAAACAGCACAAAAACGTCGAAATTTTATTATTCGTTTTTATTAATAATATCTAAAAATGCTTCGAAAATGCTTATTTTAGCAAAACAGCACGTTTTGAGCTTTAATCTGCGTTTAACGCGTAAACAGCATAAAAAAAAACGACGAAATTTTTATTATTATTCGTCTTTATTAATATTGCGTCTATTTGAAACGATTTCAACGATCTAAAATGCTTGAAAATGCTTATTTTAGCAAAACAGCACGTTTTGAGTTTTGCCCTGCGTTTTAACGCGTAAAACAGCATAAAAACGACGAAATTTTACGGCTCCGTTTTTTATTAATATTGTGTCTATTTGAACGATTTCAACGATCTAAAATGCTTGAAAATGCTTATATTTTGTTAAAAATGCTAATGTTTTGAGCTTCTTTAATCTGCGTTTTAACGCGCAAAAACAGCATAAAAACGACGAAATTTTTATTATTATCTGCTTTATTAATATTGCGTCTATTTGAACGATTTCAACGATATAAAATGCTGAAAATGATTATTTTAGCAAAAACAGCACGTTTTGAGCTTTTAATCTGCGTTTTAACGCGTAAACAAGTATAAAAACGACGAAATTTTTATTATTCGTTTTTATAAATATTGCGTCTATTTGAAACGATTTCAACGATCTAAATCCTTGAAAATGCTTATTTTAGCAAAACAGCACGTTTTGAGTTTTATTCTGCGTTTTAACGCGTAAAACAGCATAAAAACGACGAAATTTTTATTATTCCTCTTTTTATTTTTATTGCGTCTATTTGAACGATTTCAACGATCTAAAATGCTTGAAAATGCTTATTTTGCAAAAACAGCACGTTGTGAGTTTTAAATCTGCGTTTTAACGCGTAAAACAGCATAAAAACGACGAATTTTTTATTATTCGTTTTTATTAATATTGCGGCCTATTTGAACGATTTCAACGATCTGTACGCTTGAAAATGCTTATTTTAGCGAAACAGCACGTTTTGAGTTTTAATCTGCGTTTTAACGCGCAAAACAGCATAAAACGACGAATTTTTATTATTGGTTTTTTATTAATATTGCTTCTATTTGAACTATTTCAACGATCTAAAATGTTTTGAAAATGCTTTATTTTAGCAAAACAGCACGTTTTGAGCTTTAATCTGCGTTTAACGCGTAAAAATGAAAGCATAAAAATGACGAATTTTTATTATTCGTTTTTATTAATATTGTTTATTTGAACGATTTCAACGATCTAAAAATGCTTGAAATGCTTATTTTAGCAAAACAGCACGTTTTGAGCTTTTAATCTGCGTTTTAACGCGTAAACAGCATAAAACGACGAATTTTATTATTCGTTTTTTATTAATATTGCGTCTATTTTGAACGATCTCAACGATCTAAAATGCTTATTTTAGCAAAGCAGCACATTTTGATGAACCTGCGTTTTGCGTGAAACAGCATAAAAAACGACGAATTTTTTATTATTCGTTTTTATTACTAATATTGCTTCTATTTGAACGACTTCAACGATCTAGAATGCTTGAAAATGCTTATTTTGTGCAAAACAGCACGTTTTGAGTTTTAATCTGCGTTTAACGCGTAAACAGAATAACAAAACGACGAAATTTTTATTATTCGTTTTTATTAATATTGCGTCTATTTCCAAACGTGATTTCAATGATCTAAAAATGCTTGAAAATGCTTATTTTAGCAAAACAGCACGTTTTGAGCTTTAATCTGCGTTTTAACGCGTAAAACAGCATAAAAACGACGAATTTTTTATTATTCGTTTTTATTAATATTGCTTCTATTTGAACAATTTCAACGATCTAAAATGCTTGAAAATGATTATTTTAGCAAAACAGCACGTTTTTGAGCTTTAATCTGCGTTTTAACGCGTAAACAGCATAAAACGACGAATTTTTTATTATCTGTTTTTATTAATATTGTTTATTTGAATTATTTCAAACGATCTAAAATGCTTGAAAATGCTTATTTTAGCAAAATAGCACGTTTTGAGTTTTAATCTGCGTTTTAACGCGTAAAACAGCATAAAAACGACGATTTTTTTATTATTCGTTATTTATTAATATTGCTTCTATTTGAACGATTTCAACGATCTAAAATGCTTGAAAATGCTTATTTAAGCAAAACAGCACGTTTTGAGCTTTTAATCTGCGTTTTAACGCGTAAAAACAGCATAAAAAACGACGAATTTTTTATTATTCGTTTTTATTAATATTGCTTCTATTTTAAATTATTATTTCAACGATCTAAAATGCTTGAAAAATGCTTATTTTTAGCAAAACAGTATCGTTTTGAGCTTTAATCTGCGTTTTAACGGCAAGTAAACAGCATAAAACGACGAATTTTTTATTATTCGTTTTTATTACTAATAATGCGTCTATTTGTTCATTCAACGATCTAAAAATCCTTTGAAAATGCTTTATTTTAGCAAACAGCACGTTTTGAGCTTTAATCTGCGTTTTAACGCGTAAAACAGCATATAAACGACGAAATTTTATTATTCGTTTTTATTAATATTGCGTCTATTTGAACGATTTCAACGTGATCTAAAATGTGCTTGAAAATGATTATTTTAGCAAAACAGCACGTCGGAGTTTAATCTGCGTTTTAACGCGTAAAACAGCATAAAAACGACGAAATTTTTTATTATTCGTTTTTATAAATATTGCGTCTATTTGAACGATTTCAACGATCTAAAAATCCTTGAAAATGCTTATTTTAGCAAAACAGCACGTTTTGAGCTTTATTCTGCGTTTTAACGCGTAAAACAGCATAAAAACGACGAAATTTTTTATTATTCCCTTTTTTATTTTATTGCGTCTATTTGAACGATTTCAACGATCAAAATGCTTGAAAATGCTTATTTTGCAAAACAGCACGTTGTGGGCTTTTAATCTGCGTTTTAACGCGCGTAAAACAGCACATAAAACGACGAATTTTTATTATTCGTTTTTTATTAATATTGCGTCTATTTTGAACGATTTCAACGATTCAAAATGCTTGAAAATGCTTATTTTAGCAAAATAGCACGTTTTGAGTTTTAATCTGCGTTTAACGCGCGTAAAAAGCATAAAAACGACGCAATTTTATTATTCGTTTTATTAATATTGCTTCTATTTGAACGATTTCAACGATCCTAAAATGCTTTAGAAAAATGCTTATTTTAGCAAAAACAGCACGTTTTGAGCTTTAATCTGCGTTTTAACGCGTAAAAACAGCATAAAAACTACGAAATTTTTATTATTCGTTTTTATTACTATTGCGTCTATTTGAACGATTTCAACGATCTAAAATGCTTGAAAATGCTTATTTTAGCAAACAGCACGTTTTGAGCTTTAATCTGCGTTTTAACGCGTAAAACAGCATAAAAAACGACGAAATTTTTTATTATTCGTTTTTATTAATATTATTTCTATTTGAACAATTTCAACGATCTAAAAATGCTTGAAAATGCTTATTTTAGCAAAACAGCACGTTTTGAGTTTTAATCTGCGTTTTAACGCGTAAAAACAGCATAAAAAACGACGAATTTTTTATTATTCGTCTTTTTTTATTAATATTGCGTCTATTTGAACGATTTCAACGATCTTAAAATGCTTGAAAATGCTTATTTTAGCGAAACAGCACGTTTTGAGTTTTAATCTGCGTTTTAACGCGTAAAAACAGCATAAAAAACGACGAATTTTTATTGGTTTTTATTAATATTGCTTCTATTTGAACTATTTCAACGATCTAAATGCTTGAAAATGCTTATTTTAGCAAAAACAGCACGTTTTGAGCTTTAATCTGCGTTTCTAACGCGTAAACAGCATAAAAATGACGAATTTTTTATTATTCGTTTTTATTAATATTGCCGTATTTGAACGATTTCGCAACGATCTAAAAATGCTTGAAAAATGCTTATTTTAGCAAAACAGCACGTTTTGAGCTTTAATCTGGCAGTTTTAACGCGTAAAACAGCATAAAAAAAACGACGAAAATTTTTATTATTCGTTTTTATTACTATTGCTTCTCTATTTTGAACGATTTAACGATCTAAAAATGCTTGAAAATGCTTATTTTGCAAAAAACAGCAGTTGTGAGTTTTAATCTGCGTTTTAACGCGTAAAACAGCATAAAAACGACGGTGAATTTTTATTATTCGTTTTTATTAATATTGCGTCTATTTGAACGATTTCAAATGATCTAAAAATGTTGAAAATGCTTATTTTAGCAAAATAGCACGTTTTATTTTATCTGCGTTTTAACGCGTAAAAGCATTACAAAAACGACGAATTTTTATTATTCGTTTTTATTAATATTGCTTCTATTTTGAACGATTTCAACGATCTAAAATGCTTGAAAATGTTTATTATTTTAGCAAAAACAGCACGTTTTGAGCTTTAATCTGCGTTTTAACGCGTAAAACAGCATAAAACCACGAAATTTTTATTATTCGTTTTTATTAATATTGCGGCCTATTTGAACGATTTCAACGATCTAAAAATGCTTGAAAATGCTTATTTTAGCAAAACAGCACGTTTGAGCTTTTAATCTGCGTTTTAACGCGTAAAACAGCATAAAAAACGACGAAATTTTTATTATCTGTTTTTATTAATATTGCTTCTATTTGAACAATTTCAACGATCTAAAATGCTTGAAAAATGCTTACTTGGCAAAACAGCACGTTTTGAGCTTTAATCTGCGTTTTAACGCGTAAAACAGCATAAAAAACGACGAATTTTTTATTCGTTTTTATTAATATTGCTTCTATTTGAACGATTTCAACGATCTAAAATGCTTGAAAATGCTTATTTTAGCAAAACAGCACGTTTTGAGTTTTTAATCTGCGTTTAACGCGTAAAACAGCATAAAAACGACGAATTTTTATTATTCGTTTTTATTAATATTGCGTCTATTTGAACGATCTCAACGATCTAAAATGCTTATTTTAGCAAAGCAGCACATTTTGAGCTTTAACCTGCGTTTTAACGCGTAAAACAGCATAAAACGACGAATTTTTATTATTCGTTTTTATTAATATTGCTTCTATTTGAACAATTTCAACGATCTAAAATGCTTGAAAATGATTATTTTAGCAAAACAGCACGTTTTGAGCTTTAATCTGCGTTTTAACGCGTAAAACAGCATAAAAACGACGAAATTTTATTATTCGTTTTTATTAATATTGCGTTTATTTGAACGATTTCAACGATCTAAAATGCTTGAAAATGCTTATTTTAGCAAAACAGCACGTTTTGAGCTTTAATCTGCGTTTTAACGCGTAAACAGCATAAAAACGACGAATTTTTATTATTCGTTTTTATTAATATTGCTTCTATTTGAACGATTTCAACGATCTAAAATGCTTGAAAATGCTTTATTTTAGCAAAACAGCACGTTTTGAGCTTTAATCTGCGTTTTAACGCGTAAAACAGCATAAAACGACGAAATTTTTATTATTCGTTTTTTAATATTGCGTCTATTTGAACGATTTCAACGATCTAAAATGCTTGAAAATGCTTATTTTAGAAAACAGCACGTTTTGAGCTTTAATCTGCGTTTTAACGCGTAAAACAGCATAAAAACGACGAATTTTTTATTATTCGTTTTTATTAATATTGCTTCTATTTGAACGATTTCAACGATCTAAAATGCTTGAAAATGCTTATTTTAGCAAAACAGCACGTTTTGAGTTTTAATCTGCGTTTTAACGCGTAAAACAGCATAAAAACGACGAAATTTTTATTATTCATTTTTATTAATATTGCGTCTATTTGAACGATTTCAACGATCTAAAATGCTTTGCAAATGCTTATTTTAGCAAAACAGCACGTTTTGAGTTTTAATCTGCGTTTTAACTCGTAAAACAGCATAAAAACGACGAAATTTTATTATTCGTTTTTATTAATTTTTCGTCATTTGAACGATTTCAACGATCTAAAATGCTTGAAAATGCTTATTTTAGCAAAACAGCACGTTTTGAGCTTTAATCTGCGTTTTAACGGGGTAAAAAGCATAAAACGACAAATTTTTTTATTATTCGTTTTTATTAATATTGCGTCTATTTGAACGATTTCAACGATCTAAAATGCTTGAAAATGCTTATTTTAGCAAAACAGCACGTTTTGAGCTTTAATCTGCGTTTTAACGCGTAAAACAGCATAAAACGACAAATTTTTATTATTCGTTTTATTAATATTGCGTCTATTTGAACGATTTCAACGATCTAAAATGCTTGAAAATGTTATTTTAGCAAAACAGCACGTTTTGAGCTTTAATCTGCGTTTTAACGCGTAAAACAGCATAAAACGACGAATTTTTATTATTCGTTTTTATTAATATTGCTCTATTTGAACGATTTCAACGATCTAAAATGCTTGAAAAGCTTATTTTAGCAAAACAGCACGTTTTGAGCTTTAATCTGCGTTTTAACGCGTAAAACAGCATAAAACGACGAATTTTTATTATCGTTTTTATTAATATCTCTCTATTTGAACGATTTCAACGATCTAAAATGCTTGAAAATGCTTATTTTAGCAAAACAGTACGTTTTGAGCTTTAATCTGCGTTTTAACGCGTAAAACAGCATAAAACGACGAATTATTATTATTCGTTTTTATTAATATTGCTTCTATTTGAACGATTTCAACGATCTAAAATGCTTGAAAATGCTTATTTTAGCAAAACAGCACGTTTTGAGCTTTAATCTGCGTTTTAACGCGTAAAACAGCATAAAACGACAAAATTTTTATTATTCGTTTTTATTAATATTGCGTCTATTTGAACGATTTCAACGATCTAAAATGCTTGAAAATGCTTATATTAGCAAAACAGCACGTTTTGAGTTTTAATCTGCGTTTTAACGCGAAAAAAAAGCATAAAAGGACGAATTTTATTATGTTTTTATTAATATTGCTTCTATTTGAACGATTTCAACGATCTAAAAATGCTTGAAAATGCTTATTTTAGCAAAAACAGCACGTTTTGAGCTTTAATCTGCGTTTTAACGCGTAAAACAGCATAAAAGGACGAATCGTTTTTTAAATATTCTTCTATTTGAACGATTTCAACGATCTAAAATGCTTGAAAATGCGAAAAACAGCACTTTTTTGATTTTTAATCTGCGTTTTAACGCGTAAAACAGCATAAAAGGGCAAAATTTTTATTATTCGTTTTTATTAATTTCGTCTATTCGAACGATTTCAACGATCAAAAATGCGAAAATGTTTATTTTAGCAAAACAGCCGTTTTGGCTTTAATCTGCTTTTTAACGCGAAAAACGCTATAAAACGAAAAAATTTTATTATTCGTTTTATTAATATTGCGTCTATTTGAAGATTTCAACGATCTAAAATGTTGAAAATGTTATATTAAAAACAGCACGTTTTGAGTTTAATCTGCGTTTTAAGGGTAAAAACAAAAAACGACGTTTTTATTTTCTTTTTTATTAATATTTTCATTTGAACGATTTCAACGATCTAAAATGCTTGAAAATGCTTATTTTAAAAACAGCACTTTTTGAGAATCCGCTTTTTTAACGCGTAAACAGCTTTAAAACGGCGAAATTTTTTTATTCGTTTTTTATTATTGGCTTCTATTTGAACGATTTCAACGATCTAAAATCTTGAAAAGCTTTTTTTAGAAAAACAACGTTTTGAGCTTTAATCTGCGTTTTAACGCGAAAAACATCATAAAACGACGAATTTTTTACATTAATATTGCTTCGTTTGAACAATTTAAACGATCTAAAATGCTTGAAAATGATTATTTTAGCAAAACAGCACTTTTTGAGCTTTAATCTGCGTTTTAACGCGAAAAACACAAAAAAACAGAAATTTTATTATTCGTTTTTATTAATATTGTTTTTTATTTGAACGTTTCAACGATCTAAAATGCTTAAAAATGCTTATTTTTAGCAAAACAGCACGTTTTGAGCTTTAATCTGCTTTTTAACGCGAAAAAGCATAAAAACGAAAAAATTTTTATTATTCGTTTTTTTTAATATTGCGTCTATTTGAACGATTTCAACGTCTAAAATGCTTGAAAATGATTATATTAGCAAAACACCCTTTTTGAGCTTTAATCTGCTTTTTTAACGCGTAAAACAGCATAAAATCGACGAATTTTTTATTATTCGTTTTTTTTTAAATAGTTTTATTTGAACGTTTCACGATCAAAAAATGCTTGAAAATGCTTTTTTTAGCAAAACAGCACGTTTTAAATTTAACCGCGTTTTAACGCGTAAAAAACATAAAAACGGCAAAATTTTATTATTCTTTTTTTATTAATATTGCTTCTATTTGAACACAACGACTAAAATGCTTGAAAATGCTTATTTTAGCAAAACAGCACGTTTTGAGTTTTTAATCTGCGTTTTAACGCGTAAACACATAAAACGACGAATTTTTATTATTCTTTTTTTATTAATTTTTGCGTCTATTTGAACGATTTCAACGTTCTAAAATGCTTGAAAATGATTATTTTAGCAAAACAACACGTTCTGAGCTTTAATCTGCGTTTTAACGCGTAAACAGCATAAAAAGCGAAATTTTTATTATTCGTTTTTATAACACGTTTTATTTGAAATTCGATTTTAACTAAAATGTAAAATGCTAATTTTACAAAATTTTATATTTTAGTTTTAATCTGCCTTTTAACGCGTTAAAACAGCATAAAAAGCTAAATTTTTTATTTTTTTAAATATACTTCTTATTTGAACGATTTTAACGTAAAAGCTTAAAATGCTTTTTTGCAAATATCGTTTTAGCTTTAAATCTGCGTTTTAACGCTTAAAACAGCTAAAAAGCGAAAATTTTTTTATTGTATTAATATTGCTTTATTTGAACGTTTAAACGATCTAAAATTGAAAATTTTATTTTACGTTAACTAACGTTTTCGATTTAACGCTTTAACGCTAAAAGCTAAAAACTAATTTTATAATCGTTTTTTTAATCTGCGTTTTAATCGAAACATTTCAAATCTAAAATTTAAATTTTTTTTATAAAACAGCATTTTGAGTTTAACGGTTTTAACGTAAAACATAAAAACTAATTTTTGATATGCTTTTTAGTTTTAATCTGCTTTGAACGAATTAACGTTAAAATCTACGAAAATTTATTATTTTTGAAAAGCATTTTGAGTTTTAATCTGCTTTCAACGACTAAAACGCTTAAAAACGCGAATTTTTATTAAACGTTTTATTTAATCTGCGTTTTAACTGAAACGATTTCAACGATCTAAAATTTATTATTGTTATTTTAGCAATAACGTTTTAGCTTTAATCTGCGTTTAACGTAAAACAAATTAAAACGAAACTTTTTATTATTCTTTTATTATTTACTCTAATTTAACATTAACGACTAAAATGTTAAAATGCTTTATTACAAAACAGCACTTTTAACTTTAATCGTTTTAATGCGTAAAAGCATAAAAACACAGTTTGTTTTAATTGCGTTTTAATAATAACAGCTTAAACGAATTTCATATTTTTAAAATGTTAATGCTTATTTTAAACAAAATCTTGAAATTTATCCTTTTAACGCTAAAACATGAGTTTAATCGCGTTTTACTTATTCGCTTTTATTAATAGCATCTTTTGAATTTAACGATTAAAATGCTTAAATGCTATTTAACGATCAAAAGCTTTTACTTTTTAATCGCGTTTTAAGCTTTAATCTGCTTAAAACGCGAATTTTTTATATAATTTTTATTAATATTGCTTTTTTAACATTTCACGTCTAAAATTGAAATTCTTTTTAGAAAACAGACGTTTTATTAAACAGCGTTTTAAGCGTAAAAAGCATAAAAAACACGAATTTTATATTACTTTTATAAATATTGTTTATTTGAACGATTTCTTAAAAGTTAAAGTTATATTTGAAAACAGCACGTTTTAGCTTTAGCATTGCGTTTTAACGCGTAAAACACATCATAAAAACGACGAAATTTTTTTTTTTTTTTTCGTCTTTAATACGCATTTCAACGATCTTAAAATGCTAAAATGCTTATTTAAAAGCACTTTTGAGATCTTAATCTGCTTTTACGCGTAAAAGCTAAAACACAATTTTTATTATTACGTTTTTTTAATATTCGTCTTTTGAACGATTTCAACGTTTAAAATGCTTAAAATGTATAATTTGAAAACGACTTTTTTTTTAATCTGCGTTTAAGCGTAAAACAGCATAAAGACAATTTTTATATTCGTTTTTATTAATGTTCGACTTTTTAACATTTAAATCTAAAATGCTTGAAAATGATTATTTTAACAAACAGCATTGAAAATTATTTTAATCGTTTTAGTTAAATAAAGTTTTAAATTTTTATTATTTTTTATAATAATTGTTCATATTTGAAATTTTCAAGATTAAAATGCTTTAAACGTTTTAACGACAAAAAGCACGTTTTGCTTTTTAACAGCGTTTTAACTTTAATCGTTTTAACGCGAAATTTTATTATACGTTTTAATTAATTTCTTTTTTAAATTTCAATCTAAATGCTTGAAAATGCTTATTTTAGCAAAACAGCATCGAAATTTTTTTTATACGCATTTTAACTTAAAACATTTAAACGACGAAATTAATAATCTTTTTTATTATTTGCGTTTTAAGATTTCTATTTGACAAAATCTGAAAATGCTTATGTTTGAAAAATATTTTAGTAAACTTTGGCTTAACTGCGTTTTAACGTAAAAACAAATTTTTATTACTTTTTTTATTAAATTCTCTTTTGAACGACTTAACGATCTAAATGCTTTAGAAAATGCTTATTTTAAGCAAAAACAGCACGTTTTAGTTTTAATCTGCGTTTTAACGCGTAAACAGCATTAAAACGAGAATTTTATTATCTTTTTTATTAATATTGCGTCTATTTGAACGATTTCAACGATCTTAAAATGCTTGAAAATGCTTTTTTAGAAAACAGCACTAGTTTTAATCTGCGTTTTAACGCGTAAAACAGCATAAAACGACGAATTTTATATTATTCTCTTTATTAATATTGCTTTATTTGAAGATTTCAACGATCAAAATGTTGAAAATGCTTATTTTAAAAAGCACGTTTTGACGCTTTAATCTGGTTTTAAGCGAAATAGCATTAAAAACGACGAAATTTTTATTATTCATTTTTTTATTAATATTCGTCATTTGAACGATTTTTAATCGATTTAAAGCTAAAATGCTTATTTACAAAAACTTTGATTTTAATCTACGTTTTAACGCGTTAAAACAGCATAAAACGACGAAATTATTTTCTTTTTATTAAATCGTCTTTTGAACGATTTCAACGTCTAAAATGCTTGAAAATGCATTTAAAAACGCTCTTTTGAGCTTTAATTGCGTTTTAACGCGTAAAAAGCATAAAACGACGAATTTTTTATTATTCGTTTTTTATTAATATTGCTTCTATTTGAACGATTTCAACTTTAAAATGCTTGAAAATGCTTATTTTAGCAAAACAGCACGTTTTGAGCTTTAATCTGCGTTTTAACGCGTAAAACAGCATAAAACGACGAAATTTTTATTATTCGTTTTTTATTAATATTGCGTTATTTGAACGATTTCAACGATCTAAAATGCTTGAAAATCTTATTTTAGAAAACAGTAATTTTTGAGCTTTAATCTGCGTTTTAACGCGTAAAATCACATAAAACGACAATTTTTTTATTCGTTTATTAATATTGCGTTATTTGAAGATTTCAACGATCTAAAATGCTTGAAAATGCTTTTTTTTAGCAAAACAGCACGTTTTGAGTTTTAATCTGCGTTTTTAACGCGTAAAAAAAACAAAAAAACGACAAAATTTTTTAAATTATTCTTTTTTTTTAATATTGCGTCTATTTAAAACGTTTTAACGATCAAAAAATGTTGAAAATGATTATTTTAGCAAAACAGAAAGTTCTGACTTTTTGGGTTTTAAGGTAAAACAGCATAAAAAGAGGGAATTTTTTTATTATTCGTTTTTATTAATATTGTTTTATTGGGAAAAATTTTCCCAACGATCAAAAAATGCTTGAAAATGCTTTTTTTTAGAAAAAACAGCACGTTTTAGTTTTTTAACTGCTTTAACGCGTAAAAAAACAAAAAAAAACGACTAAATTTTTATTTTTCCCGTTTTTTTTAAATATTGCGTTATTTGAACGATTTCAACGATCAAAAGGTTTGGGCGCTTTTTTTCCCAAAAACAGCACGTTTGAGTTTTTAAACCCTCCCCGTTTTAACGCGTAAAAAGTAAAAAAACGACGAATTTTTATTATTTCGTTTTTTTTTTAAATTTTTCTTTTTTGGAACGTTTTCCCAAGATCTAAAATGCTTGAAAATCTTATTTTAGCAAAACAGCACTTTTTGAGTTTTAATCTGCGTTTTAACGGGGAAAACAGCAAAAAAAACCGACAAAACCGTTATTATTCGTTTTTTTTAAATTTGCGTCTATTTTGAAGGGATTTCAACGATCAAAAATGTTTGAAAATGCTTATTTTAAAAACAGCACATTTTAAAAAGCTTTAACCTGCGTTTTAACGGGGAAAAAAACATAAAAACGACAAATTTTTTTATTATTCTTTTTTTATTAATATTCTTCTATTTAAAAGGGCTTCAACGATCTAGAATGTTTGAAAATGTTTTATTTTAGAAAAAACAGCACGTTTTGAGCTTTAATCGGGTTTTAACGCGTAAAAAAACATAAAACGACAAATTTTTTTATTATTCGTTTTTATTAATTTTGGGCTTCTATTTAAAACGTTTCAACGATCAAAAAGGGCGAAATGCTTATTTTAAAAGGAAAACAGCACGTTTTTGAGTTTTTAATTTGCTTTTTAACGCGTAATCCCCTTTATAAAACGACAAAATTTTATCATTCGTTTTATTAATATTCCCGTCTCGAACGATTTAAACGATCTAAAATGCTTAAAAATTTTTTTTATTTTACCCAAAAACAGAAATTTTGAGTTTTTCCCCGCGTTTTAACGCGTATAACAGCAAAAAAAACGAGGGAATTTTTTAATTGTTTTTATTAATTTTTTTTTCCCTTATTTGAACGGCTTCAACGATCTAGAATGTTTTGAAAATCCCATTTTAGAAAAAAGCCCCGTTTTAAAAGGTTTTAATCTGCTTTTTAACGCGTAAAAAGGAAAAAACGACAAAATTTTTTTATTTTTCCCGTTTTTTAAATTTATTGCGTCTTTTGAACGTTTTTAACGATCAAAATGTTTGAAAATGTTTATTTTAGCAAAACAGCAGGGTTTTTGAGCTTTAACCCTTTTTCCGCAACAAAAACGACAATTTTTATTTTTCGTTTTTTTAAATTATTTTCATTTGAACAATTTAAGGGATCAAAAAATTTTTTAAAATTCCTTTTTTTAAAAAATTTTTTTTAAATTTTTAAAAAAAAAAGGGGAAAAAATTTTTTTGGTTTTTTTTTTTCCTTTAAAACGGAAAAAAAACCAAAATTTTTTAAAATTTTTTTTTAAAAAGGTTTTTAAACTTTTTTTTCCCCCAAAAACCCCCAAAAAAAATTTTTTTCTTTTTTTTTTTCCAAAAAAAAACCGTTTTAAATTTTGTTTTTTTTTTTTTTTTTGGAAAAAAAAATTTTTTTAAAAAAATTTTAAAAAAAAATTTTTTTTTTTTTTGGGGGGAAAAAAAAACCAAAATTTTAAAAAATTTTTTTAAAAAAAAAAGGGGATTTTTTTTTTTCCCAAAAAAACCTTTTAAAAAACAAATTTTTTTTTTTTTTTTTTTTTTAAAAACCCCGGGGTTTTTTAAAATTTTTTTTTAAAAAACCCCCCCCGGGGGGTTTCCCAAAAAAGTTTAAAAAATTTTTAAAAATTTTTTTAAAAAACCCCTTTTTTTAAATTTTTTTAAAAGTTTAAAAAAAAATTTTCCAAAAAAGTTAAAAAAAATTTTGGAAAACCAAAAAAATTTTTTTTTTAAAAAATTTTTTTTTTTTTTAAAATTTTTTTAAAAAATTTTTTTAAAAAAAAAGGGGTTTTTTCCCCCCTTTTTTAAAAAAAAAAAAAAAAAAAAAATTTTTTTTAAATTTTTTTTAAAATTTTTAAAAATTTTTTTAAAAAAAAATTTTTTAAATTTTTTTTTTTTTTTAAAAAAAAAAAAAAGGGGAAAAATTTTTAAAAAAAATTTTTTTTTTTTTGGGGGGCCCAAAATTTTAAAAAAAAAAAATTTTTTTTTTTTAAAAAAGGGTTTAAAAAAAAAAAAAAAAATTTTTTTTAAAAAAAGGTTTTTTTTAAAAAAATTTTTAAAATTTTTTTTAAAAAAAACCTTAAAAAACCCCAAAAAAAAGGAAAAAAAAAAACCCCCTTTTTTTTTTTAAAAAAAAAAAATTTTTTTAAATTTTTTTAAAATTTGGGGGAAACCAAAACCCCCTTTTTCCCCTTTTCCCCCAAAAGCGCGGGGGCCCTTTTTAAAAAAAAAAATTTTTTTTTCGTTTTTTTTTTTTTTAAAAAAAAATTTTAAATTTTAAAAAAATTTTTTTGGGAAAAATTTTTTCCCCCAAAAAAAAAAGGAAAAAAAATTTTTTTTTTTTTTTTTTTTTTTTAAAAAAAATTAAAAGGAAAATTTAAAAAGAAAAATTTTTTTTTTTTTAAAAAAAAAAAAAAAAAAAAAAAATTTTTTTTAAAATTTTTTTTAAAAATTTTTTCCAAACAATTTCAACGATCTAAAATGCTTGAAAATGCTTATTTTAGCAAAACAGCACGTTTTGAGCTTTAATCTGCGTTTTAACGCGTAAACAGCATAAAAACGACTAAATTTTTATTATTCGTTTTTTATTAATATTGCGTCTATTTGAACGATTTCAACGATCTAAAAGGCTTGAAAATGCTTATTTTCGCAAAACAGCACGTTTTGAGCTTTAATCTGCGTTTTAACGCGTAAAACAGTATAAAAACGGACGAATTTTTTTATTCGTTTTTATTAATATTGCTTCTATTTGAACGATTTCAACGATCTAAAATGCTTGAAAATGCTTTATTTTAGCAAAACAGCACGTTTTGAGTTTTAATCTGCGTTTTAACGCGTAAAACAGCATAAAAACGACGAAACTGTTATTATTCGTTTTATTAATATTGCGTCTACTTGAAACGATTTCAACGATCTAAAATGCTTGAAAATGCTTATTTTACAAACAGCACATTTTGAGTTTAACCCGCGTTTAACGGTAAACAGCATAAAACGACGAATTTTTATTATTCGTTTTATTAAATTGCTCTGTTTGAACGACTTCAACGATCTAGAATGCTTGAAAATGCTATTTTAGCAAAACAGCACGTTTTGAGCTTTTAATCTGCGTTTTAGCGCGTAAAACAGCATAAAACGACTTAAATTTTTATTATTCGTTTTGAATATATGCGTCTATTTGAACGATTTCAACGATCAAAATGCTTGAAAATGCTTATTTTAGCAAAACAGCATCGTTTTGAGTTTTAATCGCGTTTTAACGCGTAAAACAGCATAAAAACGACGAAATTTTTTATTATTCGTTTTTTAATATTGCGTCTATTTGAACGATTTCAAACGATCTAAATCTGAAATGATTATTTTAGCAAAACACACGTTCTGAGCTTTAATCTACGTTTTAACGCGTAAACAGCATAAAAGACGAATTTTTATTATTCGTTTTATTATAATTCTCTATTCGAACAATTTAACGATCTAAAATGCTTGAAATGTTATTTTAAGCAAAACAGCACGTTTTGAGCTTTAATCTGCGTTTTAACGCGTAAAACGCTTTAAAAACGACTAAATTTTTATTATTCGTTTTTTATTAATATTGCGTCTATTTTGAACGATTTCAACGATCTAAAAGGCTTGAAAATGCTTATTTTCGCAAAACAGC